>NW_021145153.1:0-29353 GCF_900634775.1 Gouania willdenowi
ACACCACTGACAAAGTCATCGTTGGGGGAGACTATAACCTGGCTCCTGACCTCTGGATGGACCGGCTTCCTCCAAAGGGACAATATCATAATTATGAGGAAATCATTGTTGATTTTATTTATAAGGAAAACCTAATTGACATTTGGAGAATGAGAAACTCCAATACTTTGCAATATACTTGGGTTAATTCTGCTAACAACGGTCAACATTCAAGGATAGATTTTTGGTTAATTTCTACAAACCTAATTAATAATGTGCATAAATGTGAGTGTTGAATGTTATTTTGTGTGCTCTTACACCTTACTATTGTTTGTGGCCGTGGTTGATGAGTATCAGCTGTTGTAATCAGTTGCTGGGTGTGGTAATCAATAAATGACTGCCTGCCACTTCTCTCTGTGTGTGTTGGTGCATGGCAGTCAAACCAAAGACTAGCTGTGTGATTCCTTTCCTCTGTCATGTTCCTCTGCCGGCGCTCCTATCTTTAAGATGGCAACTTCAACAGGTTATGGGCCCAGGAAAGATGTTGGAGGTCGATGGAGTCGTTTGTGTTTCGACGGAGATGAGAAAAATTATGAACTTTGGGAAACTAAGTTTCTGGCACACCTGCGTCTACTTAGTCTAAAGAGCACCATCATCAATGAAGCACCCAGTGATGATGAGGAAGGTGCAGAGGCCGACGCTGAGAAAAATGAAGACGCTTATGCAGAGCTGATTCAAGTATTGGATGATAAAAGCCTGTCACTTGTAATGAGGGACGCAACAGATGATGGCAGAAAGGCGCTAAAGATTCTAAGGGAACACTATGCTGGTAAGGGGAAACCCCGAGTGATCAGCTTATACACTGAGTTAACATCCCTTCAGAAAGCTGTTAATGAGAGCGTCACGGACTACGTCATCCGGGCAGAGAAAGCGATTACGTCACTGAGACATGCAGGAGAGACTTTTAGTGATGACTTGTTGATCGCTATGATTTTGAAAGGTCTGCCGGAACAATTTAAGCCCTTCTCTATCCACATAACCCAGAGTGATGAGAAGTTGACTTTCGTTGAGTTTAAGGCCAAACTCCGCAGCTATGAGAGCACTGAAAGGTTCAATGCTGTTGATTCAGACAGTGACAGCGTGATGAAAGCCAGAGGAAAAGAAAGCTGGAGCATGAAACTGACCTGTTATACCTGCGGCCAGAGGGGGCATAAAGCTGCAGAGTGTACTGCTACAACTGGAGAGCGCAGGGAACAGAGACAGTGGTGCCGTCTCTGCAAGAGCTCCACACACAAGGATGTCAACTGCAGGCGGAGAAAGCGCGACAAGGTTGCAGCGGGCGGTGGATGAAGAGGCCACACGTTCGTCTTCAAAATCGGTCACGTAATGAAGTCCAGGTTGGAAGAGTGAATGAGAAAGGCCTCATGGTGGACACCGGAGCAACCTCACACATCATCAGGAACATCACTCAATTCAAAGACTTTGATGAAAGTTTTGAACCACACAAGCATGTTCTGGAGCTGGCTGATGGAGAGAGGACCAGCGGCATCGCGCTGAAGAAAGGTACGGCCAGAGTTCGCCTGAGAGACAATAAAGGTCGTGTGATGGACGCTATGCTGAGTGGGGCGCTGTACGTCCCATCCTTTCCACAGGACATCTTCTCAGTGAAGGCGGCGACTTCCCATGGAGCAACTGTAGTCTTCAAAGAAGGTCAGAACAGACTGATTCATAAAGATGGTGTGACATTTGAAATTCAGGTGCTGGATAGACTGTTTTATTTATGTACAGTGACAGAGGATGCCGATGAATGTAATGGATGCTATGACGTTCAAACATGGCACGAAATCCTAGGACATTGTAACTATGAGGATGTCTTAAAGTTGGAAGCGGTCACAGTAGGGATGAAAATCAAAAGTAAAACTGTAACACCTAACCTATGTGAAGTGTGCACCCAGGGTAAATTTGTTCAAAGCAGGAATAGAGAGGCAGGAGAAAAATCTAAGTTTTCTCTTGATCTGGTACACACAGATTTATGTGGACCAATTGAGCCAATAGCAAAAGACGGTTTCAAGTATATATTGGCATTTACTGATGACTATTCAGGTGCAATATTTACATACTTCTTAAAAGCTAAGAGTGACACAGTCAGAGGTACAGAGAAGTTTATTGCTGATGTGGCACCGTATGGTAAAATAAAATGTATTCGTTCTGATAATGGGACAGAGTTTACATCCAGAGAATACCAATCACTGCTTAGTAAAAATACTATAAGACATGAAACTTCTTCTCCCTATTCACCACATCAGAATGGCACAGCAGAGAGAAGCTGGAGAACTTTGATTGAAATGGCAAGATGTATGATAATTGAGAGTTGCCTACCAAAAATGTTGTGGACCTATGCAGTTCAGGCAGCAGGTATAATTCGCAACAGGTGTTATAACAGACGCATAGGACAGACCCCATATTTCTTGCTAACGGGAAAAAAGCCTGATCTTTCAAAAATGCAAAAATTTGGCTCAGAATGCTATGCTTACAAACAAAAGAAAAAGAAGTTGGACTCTCGATGTGATAAGGGGATTTTTGTGGGTTATGATAAAAACAGCCCTGCGTATCTAGTTTTTTATCCAGATTCAGGGAGAGTTGTCAAAAACAGATTGGTGAAATTTATTAAAAAGAGTGTCACTGATTGCCAAACTCAGACTGATGAATTAATAAATGACTATGTTTTGCGTAAGGGTACTGAAACTCATCTATCACAAATGGAAAAGTTAATTCCCCGAGAAACAGGAGTAGGTGAGTGTGACCCAAGCACCGCTACAGGTGAAAAGGAAGATGAGAGCAGGCGTTATCCAAAGAGGGAGAGGAGACCCCCTCAGTATCTGAGAGATTATGAGTGTGAGATAAAATGCGACGATAACCTTATACTCACCAGTATTGATTACTGTTACAGAGTTGCTTGTGATACACCTCAAACGCTAAAGGAGGCTATGAGCTCACCAGAATCAGACCAGTGGTCCCAGGCTATGCAGGAGGAGATGAATTCTCTGAGGGAGAATGATACCTTTACCCTAACTACATTGCCAGAAGGTAAAAATGCAGTGGGGGGCAGATGGGTTTACACATTTAAAGAAAATCCAGTTAAAGTGCTATATAAAGCCAGATATGTGGCAAAAGGCTATAGTCAAGTAGCAGGGATTGATTATGATGAAACATTCTCTCCTACTGCTGATATGACATCAGTACGCAGTTTAATACAGATTGCAGCTCAATATGGTTTAGAACTGGATCAAATGGATGTAAAAACGGCATATCTGCATGCTCCCATTGACTGTGAGATATATATGGAACAACCAGAAGGTTTTGAAGTAGAGTCAAAAACGGGGGAGAAGCTTGTCTGTAAGCTTAACAAATCACTTTATGGTTTAAAACAGTCGGGACGAAATTGGAATAAAATGTTAAATGATTTTTTGATCCAAAACAATTTTATTCAAAATTCAGCTGACCATTGTGTTTACAGCAAACAAACTGAAAGTGAGAAAATAATACTGATAATATGGGTTGATGACCTTATTATTGCAGCAAGTGACAGCAAAGTACTTAAAAGTGTGAAAGAAACATTGGGAGAAAAATTCAAAATGAAAGATCTTGGTAAACTAAAACATTTTCTTGGAATGGATTTTGCACAGGGAGATGGTGAAATAAAAATCAATCAGAAAAGATATGTTGAAAAGATTTTAGAGAGGTTTGACATGCTTAACTGTAAACCAAGATCTACTCCATGCGAAAACAAAAAAAAAAAAAAAAGAAAAATTAAGAGCAAGTGGGGGTGTTGAATGTTATTTTGTGTGCTCTTACACCTTACTATTGTTTGTGGCCGTGGTTGATGAGTATCAGCTGTTGTAATCAGTTGCTGGGTGTGGTAATCAATAAATGACTGCCTGCCACTTCTCTCTGTGTGTGTTGGTGCATGGCAGTCAAACCAAAGACTAGCTGTGTGATTCCTTTCCTCTGTCATGTTCCTCTGCCGGCGCTCCTATCTTTAAGATGGCAACTTCAACAGCTTCACCCCTGACAGATCACTGTGCAATTACAATATGTCTCCAGCCTGATGGGCTTCAATATATACCTAACCCTTTATGGAAATTTAATAGTAGCCTTCTTGAAAGTGAGGAATTTTGTAGTGAAACTAAAAATTTGGTAATTAAATTACTAAATTAGAAATGACACCTTTAAGTAAATGGGAGTGGTTTAAATTCCAAATTAGAGAAACAGCCATTATCAGAAGTAAATACATTTCTAAAGCTAAGAAACAAAAACAACAGGACATTATAAATGATATCAATAAACTATGTCATAAACTGGAGTTATCTTTAGATGAACAACTTATATTAAATAACTTGCATAACCAACTTGATCATCTATACTTGGATAAAGCCAAAGGAGCATTTGTTTGCTCTAGAGCTTGTTGGATTGAAGGTGAAAAAAATTCATCTCATTTCTTTAGTCTGGAAAAGCAAAGACAGATAAAAAAGAAAATTCATAAGCTACTTGTTAACAAGATAAGTATTGATAATCAACAACAGGTAAATGAGGAAATAAGAACATTTTATAGTGATCTGTATGGATCCAAATTTGCTGGGGATGATTGCAAATAGTTTTTTGAGGAAATTAGGGAGAAAAGAAAAACAATTGACGCAGACTTTATGCAGCATATGGAGGATGATCTTACAATTGAAGAGTTAGATATAGCAATGAAGCAAATGCCAAAAGGAAAGTCACCAGGTATTGATGGTTTAACTGTGGAATTTTATTCCTTTTTCTGGAACGATATCAGAGAAATGCTCTTTAAGGCCTTTCAAGAATGTATTTCAACTGGACACCTGTCTTCTACTATGAAACATGGAATAATCACCTTAATCCCAAAGCCCAATAAGGATAAATTATCACTTGACAATTGGAGGCCGATTACTCTTTTATGTAATGACTATAAATTGTTAGCACGTGTACTCTAAGAGATTAGATATGGGTTTAAACAATATAGTTGATGAATGCCAATCAGCCTTTGTAAAAGGCAGAAATATTCATAACCATACAAGGCTGATTCTTGATATGTTAGATTATAGAGATTATATTTAAACAGTCTGGTGTTATTTATAGACTTTTTCAAGACATTTGACACTGTTGAACATCCCTTTTTACTGAAAACACTTCACTTCTTGGGCTTTGGAGAACAGTTCTGTAACATTGTAGAGATGCTATATACTGACATCACTAGTTCAGTCTCTCTGAATCCTGGTGTGACTCCTAGATTCGAGGTGTTACGTTGAATTCGACAGGGTTCCCCCATCTCCCCAAAACTTTTCATCCTAGCAACACAGTTATTATCAGTTCTGATCAATAACTCCAGTGATATACAGGGAATTACAATTTTTAACAAAGAGTTTAAGATAAGCCAATTTGCAGATGACACCTGTTTCTTTTTAAAGAATAAATCAATAGTGGATAAAACGCTTAGTATTATTTCATTATTCTCTAAAGCATCAGGATTGTCTCTTAATATCAAAAAATGTGAATTACTCCCTATCCACACTTGCTCTGATTCCTCTATTTCCTCAATTAGAGTTGAGACGGAAGTCAAGTATTTAGGATTGTTGATTTCTAAAAATATAGTAAAAAGGGAAAACACTAACATTACAAATCGTACAGTAGATGTGAAGAGATCATTAAGCCATTGGCTAACCAGAGACCTAACTATCTTTGGTAGAATCACTCTATCTAAAGCAGAAGGTATTTCCAAATTGATTTTTCCCTGTCATTCATTATATATTTCCTCATGAAACATTAATAAAGCTAACTCTGTTATTTATCAGTTCTTATGGAGGAATAAAACACACTACATTAGAAGGTCACAACTTGTTAAGGAGTATGATAGTGGTGGTATTAAAGCCCCAGATTTTAGTCTATGATTGGCACCTTCAGACTGAACTGGATCAAATCTTGTCTTTCCCAACCAAACTCTATGTGGTTTCACATTCCAAGATCTTTATTTCAGCAAATAGGAGGCTTGGATTTTGTTTTGAAGTGTGACTTTGACGTGAACAGAATTCCTACAAAGTTGTCCGATTTCCATAAACAAGCTCTTATTTTTTTGAAGATGGTATTTTCCCACAACTTTTCCCCTCACAATTTGACTATATGGAACAACAGAGTAATTACTATTAGCAGAAAATCAGTTTTTATTGATAATTGGTTTGAACTAGACATAGTTTTTGTGACCGACTTGATGGATAATAATGGTTCGTTTTTGAGTTATGCAGATTTCATAGGAAAATATGATTTAAATTGCTCTCAAAGAGAATTTAACAAAATAAGTAAATCAATTCCTTTATCATTAGTCCAGTTGATACACAACTATCTAATATACAACAAATCATTACCTATGTTACCAAATCTTTTAATTGGAGAATATAATTTGTTGGACAAAAAAAATGTAACAATAAGTTTTTTAGTTACGTTCTAAAATGTAAAATATTCCATGGGTATTGCAGGGGGTTACAGCAGAGCCCTAACCTGAGGAACCCCACTACCTTAAAAAAAGCCTATTCTAAATATACTAAGTGGTCTATTTTACTTAAAGTTAAAGAAACACATTTCAAAATCCTAAATAATATATATCCTGTGTCAAATTTTCTTAAAAAAAGATAAAAATTTTTGGTAAATAGGGTCTATTGTAAAAATACAACCATTAAATACTATTAAAAAAGGCAAATATCAGCAGCAAAAGACAATAAAGTTTTATCTTTTTTTAATTTTTTTTTTTTTTAATTCAGATACTGATATGCACATTAATAGTTAGGTCTGCAGTTTATCATTGTTAACCTTTTCATAAAAAAGGTCAACAGCAAAAAAATATGTTTAAAATAAAGTTTAAGGTGCTGAATAAAATGTATTCATATAAGCGTTTTTTAATTATTTTTTAAAAACAACTTTATGTTCTGTTATGTCTCACGCTATATTATCAGACCACCTTAAGTGTTTTAATTAAATGTTAAAAGGGTTCTCTCAGTTTAAGGTACACTCCAATTCAGTAGGGAGCGGTAGTGCACCTGCAACACTAGGTGCCACTCGCCAAAAAACAAAACGAAGAAGAAGAAGAAAAAGAACACGTCATCTGACAAAGACCAATAGCGTGGCTCGTTGCTGAGACGTGTACAAACCGCTCTTTTTACCTGGACACCTGGTGACCTCGCTCACGGACGAAGTTTTGAATTCGTACCAGCGCCATTTTAGTTCCTTGGACCACAGCATCTTTGGACTTTTTAGACATCCTGGCAGCTTTAAATTAACTCGTGAGGTGAGTACATGTGACTTCAAGTTATATCTGTTATAAAAACCCACCAGCACAGCTATGATAGATATGTTTATTAAGTTAGCATTACTGTGGTGAGGAAAGCATTGCCCGTGATTAATTTCTGTGTTTGATGTGGTTAATTTGTTAGGGATGAATTACCAAAGTACCTGAAGACATGTTGACCTGTAATTTATGTGGTAAATTAGTTCAGTCATTAAGGAGCTACGAGCTTCATTGTAAACTGCATAGGAATGAACCACGTTTATTTAGGTGTAATGAAGCTGACTGCTAGCAGACATGTACTAAGTATGGCACGTTTAAGACAAATTTTCAAATTAATTTTCCTCTCTCTTTACAATATTACTGTTATGTTTTTGTGAACAGCATCAGAAGAGAGTGACAGGTGAAACTGTGTCAAGACAACAGCGGGAAAAACATGCTGAAGATGGAATAAAACCTTGGCTGGAAATATTTGGTATGTACAGTATTTTATCATTTTGACTACTTGGATGGTGATGACAGCAGTTGACCATGTCAGCAGATATGCTGACTAATGGTTGTACACTCAGGCTGAGGAGGTTGGATGGTGTGGAGGTCAGCTGGCTTGGTTCTGAATGTTCTGTCAGTGTTGTAGGGGGGTATGGATTAGTGATAGACCGATACATCGGCCGATTTTTGCGTTTTTTACGTGTATCGATATTGGCCGATGTGGGCTGCTGCGTTCGCCGATCCGCATTATTTACAGAGCAGAAATTATTTTTACTTCTTGTTCTACATCATCTGTTTTTATTATTTGTTAAATTTTTTTTACTTGTTGTCGTTCTACCTCACCTTTGTTAATTTCAATAAACGTTTGTTCTTTTAAAATTCAGGCTCGTACCATTTGTTATCATCATTGTGTAATTTTTATGTTGTAAATTGAGGGAGCTAAAGTAGTATCGGCTCAAGAAAATCAGCAGTCCGTATCGGTCATCAGCTAAGGCTGATGGGGAAAAAATCTGTATCGACATCGGCCCTAAAAACCCATATCGGTCTATCCCTAGTATGGAATAGGGATTTACATCATGAAAATTACACAATGATGATAACAAATGGTACGAGTCTCAATTTTAAAAGAACAAACGTTTATTGAAATTAACAAAGGTGAGGTAAAACGACAACAAGTAAAAATATATATATATATATTTTTTTTTTTTTTTTTTTTTTTTTGACACCGGCAGCTTCTTTTATTCTGAAATGTCTTAATTTAGCACCTTAGTAGTAGGGGTTATACATTTAGATTTATAAAGTCACGCATACAAAAATGAAACGAGTGAATAACGTGTCAGTAACATAAAAAATAAGCATTTCATTTGAAGATACACTGAAAGATACACACTGAAAAAGTACCGCTTTAAACCCACCAGTACCACAAACTACAACAGCCACCCAAAAGAAAACATGATAACCCTCACAACAAGGCTTTCTCTGGTGACTCGGCACTTATTACTTTACAAAAAAAAGACAAATCCAGATGCTATTTGGACCTTTTTTCTTTTTCACATTTGCTGTTCTGTTGTGTTACGTTAACATAGAAAATATTAGATATACATAGGCAATCATTGTCAGACAGTGGTGGAGGAATAGTCTGGTCTGGGGAATTCTAAGGAGGGATCGTTCAAATTGGTCAACAAGCATAAAATTTGGCACACCTATAGTTCTTGACCCGCTGAATTAAAATTTGTCGTAGCCAATTCTCAATGGGGGTTGCCATATTGGACAACTCAAAAAAATGGCCACCGAAAAACTCCTTTTTCTGTTACTAGCCAACCAAAGGTCACATAACTAAAACAAAAAAAAAAAAAAACATTTGTCCAAGGTTTTGGACCTTGGCCATTCTAAATATGATGCCTATTTGACAAGTAAAAATATTTAACAAATATTAAAAACAGGTGATGTAGAACAAGATCAAGTAAAAAATATTTCTGCTCTTTGTATATAATGCGGATCGGCGAACGCACCAGCCCACATCGGCCAATAATATCAGCCGGCCGATGTATCGGTCATCACTCGTATGGAAAGCAGCACAAACCTGCACAGTGTCAATATTGGGAAACTTGTTTTGCACTTTTTTTTTTTTTTTAATTTCTTGTCTTATTTTTGTCATAGTTATTATTTATGGTGTATACCCTTTTTGTTGTTTTCTCTCTGAATGTAGAAGGGATCTAACCAGTCCCCTATGAAAGCTTCATTGCCAACGTTGCTGTGAGTCTTCTGGCAGAAATGATGGCGCCTGTATGAATTCTTCGGTTTCCCTAAACATCACACCCTGTCTGTACGAGGCTCTCACCATCTTCAATTAAGTCTGCACTTAAAGGTTCAATAAGAGGTAAGCAAGGGTATTGTTCAGTTTAGCTAAAGATGGACAGAAAACGCAAATCTTAATCAGTCTCGGTCAGGTTCATTGTCCAGGTGAAGAGTTTCATACAATGAAGGAAACTGACACTATAAAATGATAAGTCTGATCACCGTCACATTGAGTCATTAACTTCAAGTTCTATGATAAATCAATGAGAAACTTAAATACACTGTAACACAAATAATGATTGTAATTAGGGCTGTGTTGTGTATGTATCATTTTTACATAAATAAATTTAAGAAATGCAAACTTACTACTTATATAATTTATCATTGGACCTGTTTTTGACAACAGGTTTTGTTCATTACTGTACATTTTGCTCAAGCACTGATCAAACTTTTGAAACATTATGTCTGTTTTTCAGCAGAGGGGATCCTGCCAGTCTATAGTGAACTCCTGATGGACATCTCAGTTCTCCAGCAGAGCTTCTATCTTCAACATCATGTGCATTAGAAACTTCACTACACGTTTGAGTGCTTTCCTTAACCAAGGCAGGACCCAGTGACTCATTACTCTTGATCGGTCAGGGGCAAGTGACTTTTTGTTTTATGTTTATTCATTCCTTCATGGATTATCAGCCATATAAATATGGACACATGCTGTAATCTCAACATCTATACTGCTTTGTGAGTATAGAAACACAACACATGATCTGTTCAGTCTGTTTTATAGATGAAATGTCAATTTTCTTATTGTTTATTAGTAATATTCACTACCTTGGTTATATATGAGAATCTTTAGATTGTTCTAGATTTAGTGGTTGCTAATGTAAAATGTACGGTAAAGCATTTATGTTCCTCATGTATTATACTGTATTTTTAACGGTAAAATACCGGCAGCTGTGGTTGCCAGGAATTTACCGTAAAATGTATCTGGTCAAAATAAAATATTGTAATTTGTTATACAATTTCACTGTGTTTTTTACTGTCAAAGGTTTCTTTAAGGTTTACCATATTTCTGTTATTTTTACAGTTATTTACCATAATAGGGTCTGTCTTATTACTGTTAAATTAACAACAAATTACTGTAAAAATTATTTTATTATAACTGTTGTTTTAACAGCAACTAACTGTAAAAAAAAACTGTGGAAAGTTTTATTTTTTACAGGAAATTACAGTATAATAAACCACAATATTTGTTTTTTTCTACCATGATTTCAGTAAAAAAACATGTTCTCTACTGTAAAACTTCGGGTTGCAAAACCAGTATACCGTTTTGTTTTTTACGGATTCCCCATTTTTTTCAGGGTACATTCCTGTTTACCACATCTGCCGGTATTTTACCGTAAATTTGACAGTTTTTTTTTTCTCACACGTTGGGGGCCCCTGCGCTTAACAGTGCTGCGAGAACCCTGGTTTTACCACATTAAATACTAAAAATCTTGTTTAAAAAAAACCCAAAACAAAACATGATGATGCTTTTAACTTTTCTGGCTGTTTTCTGCTTTTTTCTGTAGTTGTGGAAAAACGACTCAGATTCCTCAGTTCATCCTGGACGCCTCCCTAAGAGGGCCTGCTGGGCAGGTGGCCAACATTATCTGCACCCAGCCAAGACTCATCTCTGCCATCTCTGTGGGCAGAGTCCCTGGGAAACTCTGTGGGCTACCAGATCCGCCTGGAGAGCGTCAAGGTACAGATACTGATACAGCTCACACATTCAGCCACACCTAGTGTTCTCTGAACTCTAATGAAGTCTGTCTCTCTCTGTCACTTTCTACTAGACGTCAGCTACTAGACTGCTGTACTGCACCACAGGCGTGCTGCTGAGGAGGCTGGAGGGAGATGCCGACCTCAAAGGTGTCACACACCTCATTGTGGACGAAGTGCATGAGCGCACACAAGAGAGGTAGGATGAGATCTCACACTTAAAGGAAGTGCAAGACAGATATTGTCTACTATAAACTATAAGTATTGTTTATAGTAGACAATTCAGGGATTTTCAGAGACCCGCTATTGCGCTACTGACAAAACTTCAAATCAAGAGCCCTATTTACAAATGGTTAAAAACGAATGAAAGACGAGAAGAGATGCTTTTATTTTGATAGGGGGATGTTGACTGAAGACTTGAAGCTGGTCCCAGGACAATTTTACATTGTGCTCTCAATGCATCATGGGATGTTTGAGTATGAGTAGTATGCCCATTGTGCATACTTATAAAATGTCTAGATATAGTATACATCCAGGTATTTCTTGCGTACTCAATCTTTCCATACTATCTAATGTGAACACACTACATACTTATTTTGACGTCAGACTTAGTATGAGTAGTACGTTAGTACATGATTTTGAAAACAGCCATATATTAAAAAAAATTAAGATTTAAATTCAAGTAATTTTTGTTCGTAAGGGTCAAGACCAGATTAATAAAAATGTAAAAACCAGTTGATTCTCATTTTCTGTTTCTAAAGCTTTGTTTTCCCATTTTGTCTCAGTGATTTCCTGCTTTTGGTGCTCAAAGACTTAATCGTGCAGAGACCAGACTTGAAGATCTGCTTCATGCTTCGTGGATGTCAGTCTGCCGCTGAAAGAGCTGCTCAGCTCCTCCACAGTCCCGTCAGTGGGTGGGAGGTGCTGTCCATGATGGAGGTGAGCTTGGCTATTACCCTCCTGTCCCTCACCTCCTCCACAGAGTCCAGGGGGCAGCCCAGGACGGAGCTGGCCCTCCTGACCAGCTTGTTCAGTCTGTTCTTGTCCCACTCTGTGCTGCCTGTGGCCCAGCACACGGCAGCGTAGTGGATAGCAGAGGCTACCACAGAGTCATAAAAAGTCCTGAGCAGAGGCCTGCTCACTCCAAAGGATCTCAGTCTCCTCAGAAGGTGGAGGCCACTTTGGCCCTTCTTGTACAGGGCGTTGGTGTTGTGGGTTCAGAATAAAAATGAATAAAGTCAGTGGATAAATGATTGTAGTGGACAGTCGACCACTCTCTGTGGTAGAGGATGTGGGCGGGGCTAGAAGCACTGCTACAGACCCAGCTTATCAACTGCTATGTAGAAAAACTATTTCAAACTAAATTCATCATCTTCATCAGTTGCTCTGTTTATTTCATGATATCCACAGATATTCTAAATATTTTACACTGTTCAGTTTATACTTCTCTGGAATGTTCTGGATTAAGTGATGTAGTTTTTGTATTAAAATAAAAAAATATTTGTTTTAGAAAGTTTACTAAATATCTAGAAAATGGTGAATATATCTTAGAAAAATGTAAGTTAGTGCTTTGTGAACAATACAATCATAATATTCTTTATTCATATTACACATTATGTTAGCACTCAGTGATGGAAATCATAAACACTATTTAGTTGTTTAAGATCACTTATTGTTTTCATTAATTAAGTCATATACTGTATACCAACATATATTTAAATTGGGAAAACGTTGCTTCTCGTGTCAAATATTGTAATGAGATTAATTTAGATGAATTAATGAGTCTCTAATAATTAGTGTTACTTTGAACACAACAGCAGTTATAACTCGGTAAGGTTTCAGTAAACTATCTTTGTGTAAATGTACATTTTAAAAGCTAAATTGCATTTTTACCCCCATTGTATTCAATTCATTTTAAAAAAAAAAATTTAATATCCTAAATATTGAATAGATGATTCAAATCTGTAACAGCTATATTTATTTAACAAAATATTATAGTTTAATAACTTATTTTAGCTCTAGTTCATCTTTCTCTAACTTTTGAATCCAAGTCCCTCATGTCTGACTACTACATCTGTATGAACATCAATAGGTCATAATGATGGAATGAATAAATAACACACATTTTAAAGAATCTAACTTTCTAAATAAGTGAAATAAACAGTATTTAATAAATTTATTTCAATAAGTTTTTCTTTTTCTTTAATTCATTTATGGTCATTTTCCTCCGACTGTGGGACCAACACTGACCTTTATATTTTCAGTTCATGTTCTAATAAAAATAATTGTGTCATTTTGTGTATTTTGTTGTTTATTCTTTTTATTATTCAGTATATTGTTCTTTTATTTGTGTGTTTTTGTTGTCATTTTGTGAGTTGCTGGTAATATTTAGTATGATTATCTTTTTTAACTAAAAATAAATATTATTTAACCACATTTAAAAATGCTTTTATTTGTTAATTTTTCTCTCACTTTATCTCTAGTACCCCCTGTAGTGCCATCGCCTACCCCTAGGGGTACACGGACCCCCTTTTGAGAAACACTGATCTAATTGACTATCTTTCCTGTAGCCAGTCATCTGTGATCTGAGTGAGTGCTGATGTCGTCGTGTGACTCCATTTATGTGCATGTTGATAATTTGAATGTAGTCCATTTCGTAAAAAGTATTATTTTATTTGATCATATGCCACTTTTTCCATGATTGTACTCAACACAGTAACAAACTAATGTCTACTGTTTTTTTCCTGAGAAGAATTCCTTGTTGTTTTTAATTAGAGGAATAATCTTAGCTGACTTCCATTGTGTAGGAAAAACACATTTTGTTCAACTTAAATGAATTATATGAGAAACAGGTAAAGCAGTTAAAGCAGCTGCTAACTTTAACTATTTAGTCTGAATATTGTCAATCCCAGCAGGTTTATCCATGCTGGCCTGTAATAGTACTTTAACATGATTTTCAGTTGCATTCTTAAATTAAAATATACAATTTTGTCATGCATTATCCCTTTTCTTATTGATTCATTTAATTATTATTATTATTGTCTAGGCTCCATGGCATTTCTCAATTAAATTTTTTTAAAATAATGGCTCAGATTATTGTTGAATTAATTTGGTTTGGTTCAATAAACTCCATTTAATTCCAAATGCAGCTTTCAAAAAGGAAAAAAAAATAGACTATAATGTACATTATACTGTTTTGTCATGTTTGTACACCTTCACAAAATTAGTATTTAAAATAACTGAAGATAGATTTCAGATAAACAAACTAGAAAAATATCATTGGACAATGAAATGCTTTTCCAGCTCATATTTAGTCAATAAAAGGCAGTTCCAAAAATCTAAATGTTGACAGGTTGTCATGGCAACTCAGGCTAAGATTAAAGCAGATTCGAACCCACACCTTCTATACGTGCACCATCAGAAAGAACATTCGATAGACATTGACCAGCAGATGTCATCAGTGAGCAACGTTTGAGACCAAAGTGAGTTTCTAATGATGTCAACTTTTGACTAATTCACTGATTTTACACAATCCAGTGATTATTATATTGTAAATTTATTGACATATTTAATAAATGTGTGAATGAGCTGATACTGTAAAGATATTTGGAACGACAAAATTTAACATTTAGTCTGAATTGGATCATTTTGATACAGTTTTGTGCACACGGTGGTATAGTGGCTAAAGTTCAATTACAATTAATCACAATTACTGAGCCTGAAATAAATAACCTAATAATAGTTAATATTCCTCATGTTAGCTTTCTGTTAGCATCACTAATGCTAAACTAAAACAAATATATATAATCTAATTTAATTCCTATCTATTGGTTACCTTGTTAGGCTTCCTAATCAATGAAAATATAGGTATTAATATTTATGGTGTGGGTGTTTGAGCCTTTTTTGTGTCTGTAGATTTCTATTTTTTTAAAATGGTAAAATGTGTGAAAGCTTGATATGAAACATATTTTAATAATAATTTACTACATATGTGTAGAACTGTACATAGAACTGTAACATGGTTCCCCAGTTTTGTGTTAAATTATAATTGACAATTTTCTGTGAAATTTCAAGGCAATTACAATTACTAAGTCTGTCATCTGAACTCAATTACAGTTTAATTATGATTATGACTGCAATACATTTTTTAAATTACAATTATAATTATAGTTACCCAATGATTAAAATAATGAATTACAATTATAATTGACCCTATTCCTGCTTGAAGGGCTGTGTGTGTGTGTGTGTGTGTGTGTGTGTGTGTGTGTGTGTGTGTGTGTGTGGTGTGTGTGTGTGTGTGTGTGGTGTGTGTGTGTGTGTGTGTGTGTGTGTGTGTGTGTGTGTGTGTGTGTGTGTGTGTGTGTGTGTGTGTGTGTGTGTGTGTGTGTGTGTGTGTGTGTGTGTGTGAGTGAGTGAGTGTGAGCTATGATAAGATCAGGGTGGAGATAGAACAATGTGGCTGTAGTTACATTAGGCCCAATTGGATTTTTGATCCAGAGGGTACCTCAAAGTTTGGATGAGTCCGTAGTGGTCCTTCTCTGTGACATACTGGTTGTGGAAGAAAAGTCTGATGCCACAAGACACAGTTCTGGACCAATGGGTGTCCGCAGGGTCCATTCCTGGGCCTGGTCAGCTTCAGTGGTTCGGCTCACAGGCATTAGTCCTTGTTCAGAATCAGCACAGTTTTCCCTGGTTCTGGTTTGTGTTATCTTCACCATGGGTCCAAACTGACTTTGCGTGGACTTCTTCAACTTCAACAGCTTTCAGGTTCAGCTCGTGCAGGTTTTTGTTCTATGATGTGGTTCTTGTGTTGAGCTTGTGCAGGCTTGGTTCTTGAAGTCTGGTTTTTGGTTCAGCTCAGTCGTTGGAACAGGAGCTTTTTCTTCTCTGGATGCACAAGCTTATTTCAAGTCTAATGAAATAAAAACACTGTAAAGTTTTAAAGAAAATAAAAAGAGAGTGTTGCGATGAGCATCTTAGCGCCAGCCCCAAAATCCAAGGATTTGAATTAAAACGTTTCTATTGGTCGACGTGTTTTCGGGAGCCAATTAGATTTGCTTTGGATGAGTCATGGGTTGTGGTTTGTCAGTGGGTGTGTTCTTATGAGTTTGAATGGAAGATTTTTGGAAAGAGAAATATGTAAATAATTCAGAACACAGTTAGATTATATCTTAAAACAAGATGAAAGCAGAGATCATATTTTCCCGGTTATTCTGACACCAAACATGAAATCCTTTATCCAATATTAATGAGAGATATTCATTAAGAACACTTTGCAAAAATTATTACTCAAAAGGGTTTCCTTGATTTCCTGTGAATAAAGATAGTTAGTGGCAGTATGGAAAAATACATTTCAAACTTTTATCAGAAATTTGTGTTCACTTTTAGAATGTTTCATTGTTAATTGTTGGAGAAAGCAAAGTGTGTCTTTGCCTTTGTCCTTTGATAAACAGGAGGGAAAAAGCATGTGCTCTCCAGGTCCTAAATTCCTGTGCCTTTGTTCTCGTGTTAGCAAGGAGGGGTAAACACAAACAGGGGATATATTGTTCCTGTAGTTAGAGGGGTGTTGTGGTATCAGCCACAAACATGGTATCCTACAACTCATTTTCTTTATCACTTCATCTCCTCTTTCCTTTTGCATCAGATCCTGATATAAAGCAAAACATGGAGAACCCAAGCATGGAGCAGCTGGCAGAGCCCACCCTAGAGACCCCCACAGCTGAGCTCAGGACTCCTCATCACAAAGTTTCCAAGAAAGCACCTCTGAGCTTTAACACACCTGACTACTCTAAGGTAAAGTCCAGGATTCAATTTCCCAAAGGCCAGTACAAGCCTCCAAAGATGCAAAGCAAAGCCCATCCAATCTTTAACATACCTGACTACTCTAAGGTAAAGTCCAGGGTTCAATTCCCCAAAGGCCAGTACAAGCCTCCAAAGACCCAAAGGAAAGCACCTCTGAGCTTTCCCACACCTGACTACTCTAAGGTGGAGCCCAGGGTTAAATTCCCCAAAGGCCAGTACAAGCCTCCAAAGAGCCAACGCCCCCTCAGGGAGGATTCCGTGAGCCCCCAGGCCCCGTTACCCTTTACATCTCCTGCTGACTTGGTGAGGGAAGTCCTGGACCACACAGCAGATGGATCCTCCTCTTCAGACTTCAGTAGTCCTCAGCAGGCCATCACTCTCGTCGCTCAGCTACAGGTATCAGTCTTTCTCATTTACATCATCTCAAGGCAAGGCAAATGTTTTTGTATAGAACATTTCATACACCAGGCAACTCAATGTGCTTTACATGATCAAAAAGTGCAATAGAAAACATTCAACAGCTTAAAATCAATAAGAACATTAAAATCATCAGTAAAATCATTTAAAATCATCAACAAACACATTACATCATCAACATGACCAAAAATCTCTCTCAATCATACGCAGTAAAGAAAAAAAAATCGACCATCTGTGTCTGACAGCCAAGGTAGTTCATTTTTTATGTTCATAGTTATTTTGTGTGTTTTTGGAATAGTTGTGTATTTTGTTGTAGTTTTCTGTGGTTTGGATGAATGTAACAACATGTTTGTTCCTTAAAAAGTTGTGAGGTTTTCTTGGCTTAACTTCAGATCAAACTTGGTTGTACGTTGATCCTGGAGTGAAATTCAGTGTGTGTGTGTGTGTGTGTGTGTTCCACAGGTGAAGCTGTGCTGGGAGTCAATACGTCAAGAGTCAATGGAGGCTCTAAGGTTGATCAGTGTTTGTGATAGTGTTCTAAATGTTCCTCTGACCAAGGAGCTCCAGGTGAAAATACAGAATACACCTTCAGCAATAACGTCTGAAAAAAGAAAATGCCACACAGATGAAGATGAAGTCAAAGAGCTGAAGAAATGGATCAAAGTCCTGCATGAAGTGTGCAACACACATTAATGTTGAGCAGGCAGAAGGACAATCTGGGTCATCAATGGTCCAACTTATCATCAAGTCCAACACCTGGTGCCGATGGCACGAAGAAAAGCTGAAAGAGCTGATGGAGAATCACACGCTTTCAGAACATGTCCTACCTTTGGATCACGTTGGAAGAAGTTCTGGACCTTGAATAACTGTTGTTACTTGTTGTGTCAATAAAAATGCCTTTAGTTTAAATTATTCTTTCATTTTATTCCTTCTCACTTACCTCATTCCTGTTAAATTACAAACTACAACTGTTCAAGATGGCGACGAGGTCCTATATTGTTTTTGAAAAGTTTTTTTTTAAAAAAGTTTTAAAAAGGTAATGAAATTAACCTCAGGATTCCTGCATATACCCTGTTAGTTATTTAGTAGCTTTTCACATCATTTGGTAACTTTTTAGATATTTGAACAGCTTTTAAGATCATTTAGCAGCTTTTTAGATCATTTAGTAGCTTTTTATTTTATTTTATTTATTATTTAGTGAGTGGTAATACCTAAAGCAGGTATTTGGGATTAACGTGTGTACAGCCCATTATGAGTTTTAGCCCACATCCCAAGGCGTGCCAGTGCATTGCAGACCAGTATATGTGCAAAAAAGGAGCCCCAGGCCACCCCCCCACAATCGAGCAGCACCCCAGACGCCCCCGAGATCCCAGGCCAAGAAGCAGCCACCGCCCCCCACAGACACATCTGAGGAAGCCCCAAAAAGCCGAGCACCCAGCGCATCCTGCCAACGACCCTAACCCCCAACCCCAAGGCCCACCGCCAGCATCCCGCCCCCCCCAACCAACCCAAGCACCCAAACCCAGTCAACATGGACAACAAAGATGTAATTGTAAAAAGTGGAGAACTTTTCCATGTCCTCATGCAACGAAAGAGCTGCTACGATCAGTTGGCCGAGGGTTTGAAGTACTATGGGGTAAGTTTAAATTTAAATGCAACTTTACTTACATGTGCATGTGAGCTGCACAATAAAGGAATATGTGAAATGTGTGATATTTTCAGTATTATTAGCAATATGGCTTGAAAAATACAGATGCTCACATATATATACCATATCAGTCTAAAGTTTGGACACATACCTGTTAGATCAAATGGGTATGGATGTCCAATCTCTTGAGTCGTACTGTATATTATATACAAATATTGAAACTGCCATTAGGCGAAGGTTTTTGTTTTTTTTTTTTAATGCCAAACTGTATTCTCACTTGCTCTGAGGCTGTTTATTAAATGAACACACTTTGAAGTATAACTTCAGGATAGTGTTTCTATCCTGAAACTACAGGATCAACATCTAAAATCATATCTGCTCATTTCTCATCCTGGTAACCATTAAATATATGTGTAAGCACTCATGAGAAGCTTCAGAAGACAGAAGCAGCTTTCCACTGAGATCCACCTGCTCTGATTGGCTGAAGACTTTATTCTCAGATTATTATTTTTTATATTTCAACTTTTTCTAGGGAAAATGACAAGAGATTATAGATTTTTGTCACTGACACATTTGGAAAAGTTTAAATTTACGCTTTTATTTTGTAGTTTCATCTGTGGTCAAAACCAGCAATCTAGGGCAGTGTTTCTCAAATGGGGGTACATTTACACCTTGCCCCTCCTTATTTGTCAGATCTCCTGCGTATTGCCACTTCCTTTCACTCCCTCAGGTCTTCATCCTTCCATTGTGTTCCACCCTCCTCCATTGTGCCCTCCAGCCGGCTCAGCACCATTGGGTGGAGAGCATTTAGTCACTTTGTTCTCTATCTCTGGAATTCACTGTCAGACATTCACATCGACTCTCTCCCTCTGTTTAAATCCAAACTCGGTCGTCACCTGTTCAAAATTGCATACTCTGTAGTTACATTATCCCATGTTTTATGCCTGTATTTTTGTTTTTTTTCTCTGCTTACTTTTATTGTACAGTGACCTCGAGTGACCTGAAAGATGCATTTAAATTAAATGTATCATGTATCATTTGTATTGCTTTAAATCACCAGTAAATGACATCTTTAACTAACTACAATAACTGACCGTTTGATTTCTAAATGTAAAACATCTTATAATTAAAATTAATACTGTAAGATTTCAACTTTTGAAAACTGTGCATTGACATACATTTCTTCCTGCATGTACAGTGGGCCATAAAAGTATTTATTCAGCCACCAAATGTGCAAGTTGTCCCACTTAAAAAGATGAGAGAGGCCTGTAATTTTCATCATAAATATACCTCAACTATGAGAGACAAAATGAAAAAAAAAAATCAAGAAAATCACATTGTAGGATTTTTAATAAATTTATTGGTAAATCCCTCTGTAAAATAAATATTTGGTCACCTACAAACAAGCCAGATTTGTGTCTCTCACAGACCTGTAACTTCTTCTTTAAGAGGCTCCTCTGTCCTCCACTCGTTACCTGTATTAATGGCACCTGTTTGAACTGGTTATCAGTATAAAAGACACCTGTCCACAACCTCAGACAGTCACACTCCAAACTCTACTATGGCCAACACCAAAGAGCTGTCAAAGGACACCAGAAACACAATAGTAGACCTGCACCAGGCTGGGAAGACTGAATCTGTAATAGGTAAACAGCTTGGTGTGAAGAAATCAACTGTAGGAGCAATTATTAGAAAATGGAAGACATACAAGACCACTGATAATCTCCCTCAATCTGGGGCTCCACACAAGATCTCACCCTGTGGGGTCAAAATGATCACAAGAACAGTGAGCAAAAATCCCAGAACCACACGGGGGGACCTAGTGAATAACCTGCAGAGAGCTGGGACCAAAGTAACAAAGGCTACCATCAGTAACACACTACGCCACCAGGGATTCAAATCCTGCAGTGCCAGACGTGTCCTCCTGCTTAAACCAGTACATGTCCAGACCTGTCTGAAGTTTGCTAGAGAGCATTTGGATGATCCAGAAGAGGATTGGGTGAATGTCATATGGTCAGATGAAACCAAAATAGAACTTTTTGGTAAAAACTCAACTAGTCGTGTTTGGAGGAGAAAAAACACCATACCATGTGTAAAGCATGTGACAAAGGGCAGCCCTGGTGGAGTCCAACCCTCACTGGAAACCAGTTTGACTTACTGCCAGCAATGCGGACCTTTCTAATATTAAATACATTATTCATAATTTTATTTTTCTTCTCATTTGTCTTCTGTAGAATTTATTTATTCATTTATATTTTGGCTGCACAATTAAAGTTAAAGAATAAACAAAATATAATTTGAGAAATTTGCATCCAGCAGTCATCACTGCATTTATGAATATTAGTTCTAAAAAACATTTTTATTATTAGGATTTGGTACAATTTCAGTAAACAATGTTACGATTTATGTAGTATTTACTTTTCTGACGTGCAATAACTCAAAAATATTTCTAAAAGTTTTGTTTAAATCATATTAATTGCATATAGTTAGTAGGGGTGAGTATTGGCAATGATGTTACAATACGATACGTGTCACGATACAATAATATTGTAATATATTGAGATACTCTACCCAGTTAATATCAAAATTAAACGTAGAGATGAAAAATCAAGTTGCTGTATATGTTCATCAGAAGATATTGATCATTCAGAGGACAAAATACAGTGTTACACACTGCCATCATAAAATAAAGTGCAACAAGTTTCTTTTCACTGAAACTACTGTGTAGGAGTCTCAAAGTAACCATGACAACATAATGACGGCATTGGAACAACTGTAAGTGAGAACATTAAGGATAAAACACCCTGAGTTACTGATAATGCAAAAAAATAGAAAAAATAATGTATCCTATTGTATCAGTTTAAACACTGATCTGAACAGATTATATGAAAATAAAATGCCTGTGCATACATAAATATTGCAGGAATTACACACTGCCATCATTAAATCATGTGCATCAAGTAACCATTGCACACATTAAAAGCATTGTAATCACTGAAATATTGCAGAAATACACAAAAATATTGATTAAATATTGTCCCCCTACAAACCTAATAGTTAGTGAAAATCTGTTTTTTTAATTTATTTTTGTTGAATTAAAAGAAGGGAAATGTTTCAGGTTCAGAATAATCCATCTTTAAATTAAATATATTTGAGTGTAGTTTTAAGAAGGTGGTCACTGGGTCCTGAAGTCACACCATTTTAAAACTAGTGTTTTTATGTGATCCTGCTGTGTAATGGTATTTTATTTTGTATTGTGTGCTGTGTTTTTAGTGTGTTTTGTATTGGTTTTATTTTTGCAGTGCATTTTAGCTTTTGTTTTATGAACCTTGCCAGTCACATGCTGTCATTTGATCAACCCCATCACATGACTATGTCCAACCCCTGAGGCTAATCAACACACCTGAGGTTAATCAGCACCTGTGGCTGGAGCACAATAAAAGGGGCAGACAGGAGAAGGAGCAGAGGGGAGGAAAAACGACACAGACAGGAGAAGGAGCTGCAGGGAAGCTGTGGGTCCTCCTCAGGTTCCCAGGGGCAGAGGAGGACTCTGCCTTCCAGGTTCCCAGGGCACAGGACGGCACACGCACCGGGGACCACAGGCACGCCGGGATCACAAGTGTTGCGAGGCGATATACACGCAGGGGCAGAGGAGGACTCTGCCTTCCGTGTGAGTACCCTATGGGAACGTAGTAACACTTGTTGGACAAAGTCAGATCGGGGATATTGTTGTGGGACGTTTGACTGCCGATAGCTGTTCTGTGTAGGTGTCCCAGCGTGTGGAGGACTGGAGCCAGCGGGAAGTATCGAGACTGATTGGAGTGTTAAGAGCCACATACACGCAGAGGCAGAGGGGAACTCTGCTTTGTCCTGTAAGTGACGTGGCAACACCCCTCCTTCGGACGTAGTCTTGAACCCCCGTGCTGGCCTATGTCTTGCATTTTCAGGGGACCCTGAGCCTGTGACCAGAGGGATCTACCGCCTTGGGACAAGAGAGCGGAGGACCTGGGCGTAGCTGCACATTGCACTTTATTGTGGACAGTGACTTTTTCCCCTATTGTATTTGTTCCTTAGCCCACATCGTTAATGGATTTTAGCATACATTGATTTTAATTTGTGGGCATTTTAATCTGTTTTACCTTAATCTTTTTAATAAATTTGTGACTTCCGCAGTTGCTGTCCTCCTTGGTAACTAAGAGGTGCTCACACCCGGTCGCTTTACTCCCCCTCCATAAACATTTGGTCAATTCATTGTTATTCAAACTTCCCCAGTACCTCCCCCATTACATTTACATTAACAACTAAGCAGAAGCAGATAACTGGTTTCCACTGAAGGACTTTATGTTCAAATGTATGTTCCACCAATAGTCAAACTGCAGCCCAACAATGTCAGACTGACACCAACTAAGCTTTAAACCATAGCAAACTACCCTTATTAATACATTACATGAAACATTGAAACACACGCTCACAGTTAAACACAAAAATGCATAATGTGTTAAGTCCAAAACGTCCTTTCCTTACAAAGAACAAAACCAATGCAAACACATTCACACCATCATGGAGAGGATCCAAGATGGCGGAGTGAGAGGACACTTATTTGCAGGCTCGCAATAAATACATTGTGTATTCCTGGAATTGTGAACTTTGTGGTGCAATAACCCAAAACCTACCAAAAAGGAACATTTTCAAAGCCTTTTGACTTTGTTAGTCATATATTGAGCGTACCGAAATGTCAGACCACGACTACAGTGTGTGTGTTCAACCTGTTGCTGTTCTATCCGTGTCGGACGGTGAGGTGGAAGACATTGAGGTAGATGAAACCTCTAAAGCAGGCAGGATAAACCTGGCCCATACTCCAATCAAAAGCCCTAAACCCAAGAAGTTGAAGGCAAGCGGCGACAAAAAGGAAGAGGAAAATTTCAACGCTACTCTTCTCCACGCAATTCAGGTGCTGACTGGGAAAGTGGATGATCAGACTGAACTGATGAAAAGCTTTGACAGACGTATTGAAGCGAATGCGGTGGCTGCAAGTGAGAACAGAAAAGAAATTGTTTAGCTTCAGAAAAAAGTTGAAGAGCTTCATATGGAAAATGTCAAGCTTAATAATGCAAGTAAGGAACAGGCTCGGTACAAAAGGAGGTGGAATCTCCGGCTGACCGGTCTCCAGGAGAAGGAAGGTGAAGACACGAGAGAGGCTGTCATCATGATTCTCACCAGAATTGTTCCAATGGTTGTGGATCGTCTGAGAGACACTGTGGATGTTGTGCACCGCCTGGGGAAGAGAAACACCGCTACTTCACCGAGCACGCCGAGGCAAATTATCATCCAGTTCTGGTTGAAAATGGTGTGGGATGAAGTGTGGAAAAAGTCCAGAGAGGCACGAGTGTGCAGCGAGATGCACATTCGTTTCAGAGAGGATTTTTCAAAAGAGGAACGGGAGGCTCGCTCCAAGCTGTGGCCCCTGGTTGTGGAGGCCAGGAAGAAAGGGAAACGAACATTCCTAAAGGAAGGGTATGCTCTGATTGACAACCAGCGTGTGGACCCTAAATGATTATCTTTGTGGGGCTTTCATTGCTCCAGTACAGGTACTCTGACTGTTTTGCACTGACGTTTTGAAGGTTTGAAATGTTTAAGGTTGTTGCAAAAACGTTATTATTGATTTGTATTATGGATATATGTGTATCTCACCCCTGCACATCACGTTCCTTGCGCATTTATTCTATATTGTGAATGTTATCTTTTATGTCGTTAAACACCAGGGGGTTCAGGAATACTGTGAAACGTAAGACAATTTTTCTTTTTGTAAAGAGCAGAAGTGCAATTTAATTTTCTTACAAGAGACTCATTCATCAGAGGATGATATTAAGTTTAGGAAGCAACAATGGGGGGACACTGCCCTCTTCAGTCACGGGACATCACACTCAGCAGGAGTTATGATCCTTCTCAATAACTTTTCTGGGAAGATGATTAACCATACGAGTGACAATGATGGACATTGGATAATGTCAGCCGTGGAATTTAATGATGAAAATTACAATCTTTTATGTGTGTATGGCTATAACAAAAAAGCTCAGAACAAAAAAAGTAAGTTGTTGGAGGAATGGAAACTGACTTACACCACTGACAAAGTCATCGTTGGGGGAGACTATAACCTGGCTCCTGACCTCTGGATGGACCGGCTTCCTCCAAAGGGACAATATCATAATTATGAGGAAATCATTGTTGATTTTATTTCCAAGGAAAACCTAATTGACATTTGGAGAATGAGAAACTCCAATACTTTGCAATATACTTGGGTTAATTCTGCTAACAACGGTCAACATTCAAGGATAGATTTTTGGTTAATTTCTACAAACCTAATTAATAATGTGCATAAATGTGAGATAACAGCTTCACCCCTGACAGATCACTGTGCAATTACAATATGTCTCCAGCCTGATGGGCTTCAATATATACCTAACCCTTTATGGAAATTTAATAGTAGCCTTCTTGAAAGTGAGGAATTTTGTAGTGAAACTAAAAATTTGGTAAAGAAAATTATTAAATTAGAAATGACACCTTTAAGTAAATGGGAGTGGTTTAAATTCCAAATTAGAGAAACAGCCATTAGCAGAAGTAAATACATTTCTAAAGCTAAGAAACAAAAACAACAGGACATTATAAATGATATCAATAAACTATGTCATAAACTGGAGTTATCTTTAGATGAACAAGTTATATTAAATAACTTGCATAACCAACTTGATCATCTATACTTGGATAAAGCCAAAGGAGCATTTGTTTGCTCTAGAGCTTGTTGGATTGAAGAAGGTGGAAAAAATTCATCTCATTTCTTTAGTCTGGAAAAGCAAAGACAAATAAAAAAGAAAATTCATAAGCTACTTGTTAACAAGATAAGTATTGATAATCAACAACAGGTAAATGAGGAAATAAGAACATTTTATAGTGATCTGTATGGATCCAATTTTGCTGGCGATGATTGCAAATAGTTTTTTGAGGAAATTAGGGCGAAAAGAAAAACAATTGACGCAGACTTTATGCAGCATATGGAGGATGATCTTACAATTGAAGAGTTAGATATAGCAATGAAGCAAATGCCAAAAGGAAAGTCACCAGGTATTGATGGTTTAACTGTGGAATTTTATTCCTTTTTCTGGAACGATATCAGAGAAATGCTCTTTAAGGCCTTTCAAGAATGTATTTCAACTGGACACCTGTCTTCTACTATGAAACATGGAATAATCACCTTAATCCCAAAACCCAACAAGGATAAATTATCACTTGACAATTGGAGGCCGATTACTCTTTTATGTAATGACTATAAATTGTTAGCACGTGTACTCTAAGAGATTAGATATGGGTTTAAACAATATAGTTGATGAATGCCAATCAGCCTTTGTAAAAGGCAGAAATATTCATAACCATACAAGGCTGATTCTTGATATGTTAGATTATAGAGATTATATTTAAACAGACAGTCTGGTGTTATTCATAGACTTTTTCAAGACATTTGACACTGTTGAACATCCCTTTTTACTGAAAACACTTCACTTCTTGGGCTTTGGAGAACAGTTCTGTAACATTGTAGAGATGCTATATACTGACATCACTAGTTCAGTCTCTCTGAATCCTGGTGTGACTCCTAGATTCGAGGTGTTACGTTGAATTCGACAGGGTTCCCCCATCTCCCCAAAACTTTTCATCCTAGCAACACAGTTATTATCAGTTCTGATCAATAACTCCAGTGATATACAGGGAATTACAATTTTTAACAAAGATTTTAAGATAAGCCAATTTGCGGATGACAACTGTTTCTTTTTAAAGAATAAATCAATAGTGGATAAAACGCTTAGTATTATTTCATTATTCTCTAAAGCATCAGGATTGTCTCTTAATATCAAAAAATGTGAATTACTCCCTATCCACACTTGCTCTGATTCCTCTATTTCCTCAATTAGAGTTGAGACGGAAGTCAAGTATTTAGGATTGTTGATTTCTAAAAATATAGTAAAAAGGGAAGACACTAACATTACAAATCGTATAGTAGATGTGAAGAGATCATTAAGCCATTGGCTAACCAGAGACCTAACTATCTTTGGTAGAATCACTCTATCTAAAGCAGAAGGTATTTCCAAATTGATATTTCCCTGTCATTCATTATATATTTCCTCATGAAACATTAAGAAAGCTAACTCTGTTATTTATCAGTTCTTATGGAGGAATAAAACACACTACATTAGAAGGTCACAACTTGTTAAGGAGTATGATAGTGGTGGTATTAAAGCCCCAGATTTTAGTCTATGATTGGCACCTTCAGACTGAACTGGATCAAATCTTGTCTTTCCCAACCAAACTCTATGTGGTTTCACATTCCAAGATCTTTATTTAAGCAAATAGGAGGCTTGGATTTTGTTTTGAAGTGTGACTTTGACGTGAACAGAATTCCTACAAAGTTGTCCGATTTCCATAAACAAGCTCTTATTTTTTCGTAGATGGTATTTTCTCACAACTTTTCCCCTCACAATTTGACTATATGGAACAACAGAGTAATTACTATTAGCAGGAAATCAGTTTTTATCAATAATTGGTTTGAACTAGACATAGTTTTTGTGACCGACTTGATGGATATTAATGGTTCGTTTTTGAGTTATGCAGAGTGTAGTTTTAAGAAGGTGGTCACTGGGTCCTGAAGTCACACCATTTTAAAACTAGTGTTTTTACATTAACAACTAAGCAGAAGCAGAAGCAGATAACTGGTTTCCACTGAAGGACTTTATGTTCAAATGTATGTTCCACCAATAGTCAAACTGCAGCCCAACAATGTCAGACTGACACCAACTTAGCTTTAAACCTTAGCAAACTACCCTTATTAATACATTACATGAAACATTGAAACACACGCTCACAGTTAAACGCAAAAATGCATAATGTGTTAAGTCCAAAACGTGCTTTTCTTACAAACAAAGAACAAAACCACTGCAAACACATTCACACCATCATGGAGAGGATCCAAGATGGCGGAGTGAGAGGACACTTATTTGCAGGCTCACAATAAATACATTGTGTATTCCTGGAATTGTGAACTTTGTGGTGCAATAACCCAAAGCCTACCAAAAAGGAACATTTTCAAAGCCTTTTGACTTTGTTAGTCATATATTGAGCGTACCGAAATGTCAGACCACGACTACAGTGTGTGTGTTCAACCTGTTGCTGTTCTATCCGTGTCGGACGGTGAGGTGGAAGACATTGAGGTAGATGAAACCTCTAAAGCAGGCAGGATAAACCTGGCCCATACTCCAATCAAAAGCCCAAAACCCAAGAAGTTGAAGGCAAGCGGCGACAAAAAGGAAGAGGAAAATTTCAACGCTACTCTTCTCCACGCAATTCAGGTGCTGACTGGGAAAGTGGATGATCAGACTGAACTGATGAAAAGCTTTGACAGACGTATTGAAGCGAATGCGGTGGCTACAACTGAGAACAGAAAAGAAATTGTTTTGCTTCAGAAAAAAGTTGAAGAGCTTCATATGGAAAATGTCAAGCTTAATAATGCAAGTAAGGAACAGGCTCGGTACAAAAGGAGGTGGAATCTCCGGCTGACCGGTCTCCAGGAGAAGGAAGGTGAAGACACAAGAGAGGCTGTCATCATGATTCTCACCAGAATTGTTCCAATGGTTGTGGATCGTCTGAGAGACACTGTGGATGTTGTGCACCGCCTGTGGAAGAGAAACACCACTACTTCACCGAGCACGCCGAGGCAAACTATCATCCAGTTCTGGTTGAAAATGGTGTGGGATGAAGTGTGGAAAAAGTCCAGAGAGGCACGAGTGTGCAGCGAGATGCACATTCGTTTCAGAGAGGATTGTTCAAAAGAGGAACGGGAGGCTCGCTCCAAGCTGTGGCCCCTGGTTGTGGAGGCCAGGAAGAAAGGGAAACGAACATTCCTAAAGGAAGGGTATGCTCTGATTGACAACCAGCGTGTGGACCCTAAATGATTATCTTTGTGGGGCTTTCATTGCTCCAGTACAGGTACTCTGACTGTTTTGCACTGACGTTTTGAAGGTTTGAAATGTTTAAGGTTGTTGCAAAAACGTTATTATTGATTTGTATTA
>NW_021145153.1:29853-55762 GCF_900634775.1 Gouania willdenowi
GCAGAGGGCGCTCTATGACAGGCTGCTCGGTCACATGACCGTCAGAAGGAAAGACAACAGGAAGTGTTTTCCTCCATCATGGTGTGAATGTTTTTTTTTTTTTTTTTTTTTTTTAATTATTATTGAACAATTTCAAAATTACAAACACTCGATAAAATCTCAGCTTGTTACAGCTTCAGAAGCAAGAACAGAATGAAAACAAACATTTCAGTAAAAGGGGGAACAAGGCAAGAAGCTTAAAATTAAAAATGATAAAATACAATAGTAATCAGAGCTTAGACACAGAGGAGATCATGGCCAAACTCAGCAGCATATGGGCAGTCAGTAAACAAATGCACATAAACACATCCACATACAAACATATACGTACCTACATCTTGAACACACACACACGCTCCCCAAGTCAAAACAACAGTTTTTTTGCAAAGTCAGAATAAAGCTTCTGTACAAATGTACTATTCTGAAGTTTCTCCAGGGCTGTAAAAAAAACAGTTTGAACTCGTTGGTAAATCCAGAAAATGAGGGCTTGTGTTTTCTCCACTTTGCACAATGAATATGGTTTTTTCCCCAGTAGTTAAATAATATTGACAATATCTGAAATGGAAGAATCTAAATTTTCCATGTAGTAAACAATATGTTGTATTTCAAAGTTTGGAAAATCAGTTATTTTTAGTGAAATCCAATTATTAATATTTGACCAAAAAGATTGAGAGACAGGACACATAAAAATTAAATGTTCTAAAGTTTCATCTACATTATGACAGAAGGAGCATAACTCTACCTCAAAATTAAATCTTTTTTTAAGAAAATTTGACACAGGATATATATTATTTAGGATTTTGAAATGTGTTTCTTTAACTTTAGGTAAAATAGACCACTTAGTATATTTAGAATAGGCTTTTTTTAAGGTAGTGGGGTTCCTCAGGTTAGGGCTCTGCTGTAACCCCCTGCAATACCCATGGAATATTTTACATTTTAGAACGTAACTAAAAAACTTATTGTTACATTTTTTTCAACAAATTATACTCTCAAATTAAAAAATTTGGTAACATAGGTAATGATTTGTTGTATATTAGATAGTTGTGTATCAACTGGACTAATGATAAAGGAATTGATTTACATGTTTTGTTAAATTCTCTTTGAGAGCAATTTAAATCATATTTTCCTATGAAATCTGCATAACTCAAAAACAAACCATTATCCATCAAGTCGGTCACAAAAACTATGTCTAGTTCAAACCAATTATTGATAAAAACTGATTCCCTGCTAATAGTAATTACTCTGTTGTTCCATATAGTCAAATTATGAGGGGAAAAGTTGTGGGAAAATACCATCTTCGAAAAAATAAGAGCTTGTTTATGGAAATCGGACAACTTTGTAGGAATTCTGTTCACGTCAAAGTCACACTTCAAAACAAAATCCAAGCCTCCTATTTGCTTAAATAAAGATCTTGGAATGTGAAACCACATAGAGTTTGGTTGGGAAAGACAAGATTTGATCCAGTTCAGTCTGAAGGTGCCAATCATAGACTAAAATCTGGGGCTTTAATACCACCACTATCATACTCCTTAACAAGTTGTGACCTTCTAATGTAGTGTGTTTTATTCCTCCATAAGAACTGATAAATAACAGAGTTAGCTTTATTAATGTTTCATGAGGAAATATATAATGAATGACAGGGAAAAATCAATTTGGAAATACCTTCTGCTTTAGATAGAGTGATTCTACCAAAGATAGTTAGGTCTCTGGTTAGCCAATGGCTTAATGATCTCTTCACATCTACTATACGATTTGTAATGTTAGTGTCTTCCCTTTTTACTATATTTTTAGAAATCAACAATCCTAAATACTTGACTTCCGTCTCAACTCTAATTGAGGAAATAGAGGAATCAGAGCAAGTGTGGATAGGGAGTAATTCACATTTTTTGATATTAAGAGACAATCCTGAAGCTTTAGAGAATAATGAAATAATACTAAGCGTTTTATCCACTATGGATTTATTCTTTAAAAAGAAACAGGTGTCATCTGCAAATTGGCTTATCTTAAACTCTTTGTTAAAAATTGTAATTCCCTGTATATCACTGGAGTTATTGATCAGAAATGATAATAACTGTGTTGCTAGGATGAAAAGTTTTGGGGAGATGGGGGAACCCTGTCGAATTCAACGTAACACCTCGAATCTAGGAGTCACACCAGGATTCAGAGAGACTGAACTAGTGATGTCAGTATATAGCATCTCTACAATGTTACAGAACTGTTCTCCAAAGCCCAAGAAGTGAAGTGTTTTCAGTAAAAAGGGATGTTCAACAGTGTCAAATGTCTTGAAAAAGTCTATAAATAACACCAGACTGTCTGTTTCAATATAATCTCTATAATCTAACATATCAAGAATCAGCCTTGTATGTTTATGAATATTTCTGCCTTTTACAAAGGCTGATTGGCATTCATCAACTATATTGTTTAAACCCATATCTAATCTCTTAGAGTACACGTGCTAACAATTTATAGTCATTACATAAAAGAGTAATCGGCCTCCAATTGTCAAGTGATAATTTATCCTTATTGGGCTTTGGGATTAAGGTGATTATTCCATGTTTCATAGTAGAAGACAGGTGTCCAGTTGAAATACATTCTTGAAAGGCCTTATAGAGCATTTCTCTGATATCGTTCCAGAAAAAGGAATAAAATTCCACAGTTAAACCATCAATACCTGGTGACTTTCCTTTTGGCATTTGCTTCATTGCTATATCTAACTCTTCAATTGTAAGATCATCCTCCATATGCTGCATAAAGTCTGCGTCAATTGTTTTTCTTTTCTCCCTAATTTCCTCAAAAAACTATTTGCAATCATCGCCAGCAAAATTGGATCCATACAGATCACTATAAAATGTTCTTATTTCCTCATTTACCTGTTGTTGATTATCAATACTTACAGTGGTATGCAAAAGTTTGGGCACCCTTGTAAATGTTCATGATTTCCCTTAATAAATAATTGGTTGTTTTGATAACAAATTCCAGTTAAATGTATCATATAGGAGACAAACACAGTGATATTTGAGAAGTGAAATAAAGTTTATTCGATTTACAGAAAGTGTGCTAGAATTATTTAAACAGAATTAGGCATGTGCATAAGTTTAGGCACCACAAAAGAAAAACAATACTTAATATTTTGTAGATCCTCCTTTTTCTGAAATAACAGCCTCCAAACGCTTCCTATAGCTTCCAATTAGGGTCTGGATTCTGGTGGGAGGTATTTTGGACCATTCTTCTCTGCAGATCATCTCTAGTTCAGTCAGGTTTGATGGTTTCCGAGCATGGACCGCCCGTTTTAAAGCACACCATACATTTTCAATAATATTCAGGTCTGGGGACTGAGACGGCCATTCCAGGATGTTGTACTTGTTCCTCTGCATGAATGCCTTAGTAGATTTTGAGCAGTGTTTAGGATCATTGTCTTGTTGAAAGATCCAGCCCCGGCGCAACTTCAACTTTGTCACTGATTCCTGGACATTGTTCTCCAGAATCTGCTGATATTGAGAGGAATCCATGCGCCCCTCAACTTTAACAAGATTCCCAGTGCCTGCACTGGACACACAGCCCCACAGCATGATGGAACCACCACCAAACTTTACTGTAGGTAGCAAGTGCTTTTCTTGGAATGCTGTGTTCTTTTTCCGCCATGCATAACGCCCCTGGTTATGCCCAAATAACTCTATTTTAGTTTCATCAGTCCACAGCACCTTGTTCCAAAATGAAGCTGGCTTGTCCAAATGTGCTTTAGCATACCTCAAGCGACCCCGTTTGTGGGGTGTGCAGAGAAAAGGCTTTTTCCGCATTACTCTTCCATACAGCATCTCCTTGTGTAAAGTGCGCTGAATAGTGGAACGATGCACAATGACACCATCTGCAGCAAGCTGATGTTGTAGGTCTTTGGAGCTGGTCTGCGGGTTGACTGTGACTGTTCTCACCATCCTGCGCCGCTGCCTTTCGGAGATCTTTCTTGGTCTTCCACTTCGGGCCTTAACTAGAACTGTGCCTGTGGTCTTCCAATTCCTCACAATGTTCCTCACAGTTGAAACTGAAAGCTTAAATCGCTGGGATAGCTTTTTGTATCCCTCCCCTAAACCATGATGTTGAATTATCTTTGTTTTCAGGTCATTTGAGAGGTGTTTTGAGGCTCCCATGTTGCCACTAATCAGAGAAGATGCAAAGAGGAAACACCTAGAATTTTCCTACTTAAATACCCTGACTCATGATTGGATTCACCTGTGTATGGAGATCAAGGATCACTGAGGTTACCAAAACAATTTTGAGTTCCAATAATTAGTGCTAAGAGTATTAAAATCAATAAGATGCAAGGGTGCCTAAACTTATGCACATACCTAATTTTGTTTAAATAATTCTAGCACACTTTCTGTAAATCATATAAACTTTATTTCACTTCTCAAATATCACTGTGTTTGTTTCCTATATGATAAATTTAACTGGAATTTGTTATCCAAACAACCAATTATTTATTAAGGAAAATCATGAACATTTACAAGGGTGCCCAAACTTTTGCATACCACTGTATCTTGTTAACAAGTAGCTTATGAATTTTCTTTTTTATTTGTCTTTGCTTTTCCAGACTAAAGAAATGAGATGAATTTTTTCCACCTTCTTCAATCCAACGAGCTCTAGAGCAAACAAATGCTCCTTTGGCTTTATCCAAGTATAGATGATCAAGTTGGTTATGCAAGTTATTTAATATAACTTGTTCATCTAAAGATAACTCCAGTTTATGACATAGTTTATTGATATCATTTATAATGTCCTGTTGTTTTTGTTTCTTAGCTTTAGAAATGTATTTACTTCTGCTAATGGCTGTTTCTCTAATTTGGAATTTAAACCACTCCCATTTACTTAAAGGTGTCATTTCTAATTTAATAATTTTCTTGACCAAATTTTTAGTTTCACTACAAAATTCCTCACTTTCAAGAAGGCTACTATTAAATTTCCATAAAGGGTTAGGTATATATTGAAGCCCATCAGGCTGGAGACATATTGTAATTGCACAGTGATCTGTCAGGGGTGAAGCTGTTATCTCACATTTATGCACATTATTAATTAGGTTTGTAGAAATTAACCTCAAATCTATCCTTGAATGTTGACCGTTGTTAGCAGAATGAACCCAAGTATATTGCAAAGTATTGGAGTTTCTCATTCTCCAAATGTCAATTAGGTTTTCCTTGGAAATAAAATCAACAATGATTTCCTCATAGTTATGATATTGTCCCTTTGGAGGAAGCCGGTCCATCCAGAGGTCAGGAGCCAGGTTATAGTCTCCCCCAACGATGACTTTGTCAGTGGTGTAAGTCAGTTTCCATTCCTCCAACAACTTACTTTTTTTGTTCTGAGCTTTTTTGTTATAGCCATACACACATAAAAGATTGTAATTTTCATCATTAAATTCCACGGCTGACATTATCCAATGTCCATCATTGTCACTCGTATGGTTAATAATCTTCCCAGAAAAGTTATTGAGAAGGATCATAACTCCTGCTGAGTGTGATGTCCCGTGACTGAAGAGGGCAGTGTCCCCCCATTGTTGCTTCCTAAACTTAATATCATCCCCTGATGAATGAGTCTCTTGTAAGAAAATTAAATTGCACTTCTGCTCTTTACAAAAAGAAAAATTGTCTTACGTTTCACAGTATTCCTGAACCCCCTGGTGTTTAACGACATAAAAGATAACATTCACAATATAGAATAAATGCGCAAGGAACGTGATGTGCAGGGGTGAGATACACATATATCCATAATACAAATCAATAATAACGTTTTTGCAACAACCTTAAACATTTCAAACCTTCAAAACGTCAGTGCAAAACAGTCAGAGTACCTGTACTGGAGCAATGAAAGCCCCACAAAGATAATCATTTAGGGTCCACACGCTGGTTGTCAATCAGAGCATACCCTTCCTTTAGGAATGTTCGTTTCCCTTTCTTCCTGGCCTCCACAACCAGGGGCCACAGCTTGGAGCGAGCCTCCCGTTCCTCTTTTGAAAAATCCTCTCTGAAACGAATGTGCATCTCGCTACACACTCGTGCCTCTCTGGACTTTTTCCACACTTCATCCCACACCATTTTCAACCTGAACTGGATGATAATTTGCCTCGGCGTGCTCGGTGAAGTAGCGGTGTTTCTCTTCCCCAGGCGGTGCACAACATCCACAGTGTCTCTCAGACGATCCACAACCATTGGAACAATTCTGGTGAGAATCATGATGACAGCCTCTCTCGTGTCTTCATCAGTTCAGTCTGATCATCCACTTTCCCAGTCAGCACCTGAATTGCGTGGAGAAGAGTAGCGTTGAAATTTTCCTCTTCCTTTTTGTCGCCGCTTGCCTTCAACTTCTTGGGTTTAGGGCTTTTGATTGGAGTATGGGCCAGGTTTATCCTGCCTGCTTTAGAGGTTTCATCTACCTCAATGTCTTCCACCTCACCGTCCGACACGGATAGAACAGCAACAGGTTGAACACACACACTGTAGTCGTGGTCTGACATTTCGGTACGCTCAATATATGACTAACAAAGTCAAAAGGCTTTGAAAATGTTCCTTTTTGGTAGGTTTTGGGTTATTGCACCACAAAGTTCACAATTCCAGGAATACACAATGTATTTATTGTGAGCCTGCAAATAAGTGTCCTTTCACTCCGTCATTTTGGATCCTCTCCATGATGGTGTGAATGTGTTTGCATTGGTTTTGTTCTTTGTAAGGAAAGGACGCTTTGGACTTAACACATTATGCATTTTTGTGTTTAACTGTGAGCGTGTGTTTCAATGTTTCATGTAATGTATTAATAAGGGTAGTTTGCTATGGTTTAAAGCAAATTGGTGTCAGTCTAACATTGTTGGGCTGCAGTTTGACTATTGGTGGAACATACATTTGAACATAAATCCTTCAGTGGAAACCAGTTATCTGCTTCTGCTTCGTTGTTAATGTAATGGGGTTGGGGAGGTACTGGGGAAGTTTGAATAACAATGAATTGACCAAATGTTTATGGAGGGGGAGTAAAGCGACCGGGTGTGAGCACCTCTTAGTTTCCAAGGAGGACAGCAACTGCGGAAGTCACAAATTTATTAAAAAGATTAAGGTAAAACAGATTAAAAATGCCCACAAATTAAAATCAATGTATGCTAAAATCCATTAACGATGTGGGCTAAGGAACAAATACAATAGGGGAAAAAGTCACTGTCCACAATAAAGTGCAATGTGCAGCTACGCCCAGGTCCTCCGCTCTCTCTTGTCCCAAGGCGGTAGATCACTCTGGTCACAGGCTCAGGGTCCCCTGAAAATGCAAAACATAGGCCAGCAAGGGGGTTCAAGACTACGTTCAAAGGAGGGGTGTTGCCACGTCACTTACAGGACAAAGCAGAGTTCCCCTCTGCCTCTGCGTGTATGTGGCTCTTAACACTCCAATCAGTCTCGATGCTTCCCGCTGGCTCCAGTCCTCCACACACTGGGACACCTACACAGAACAGCTATCGGCAGTCAAACGTCCCACAACAATATCCCCGATCTGACTTTGTCCAACAAGTGTTACTACGTTCCCATAGGGTACTCACACGGAAGGCAGAGTCCTCCTCTGCCCCTGCGTGTATATCGCCTCGCAACACTTGTGATCCCGGCGTGCCTGTGGTCCCCGGTGCGTGTGCCGTCCTGTGCCCTGGGAACCTGGAAGGCAGAGTCCTCCTCTGCCCCTGGGAGCCTGAGGAGGACCCACAGCTTCCCTGCAGCTCCTTCTCCTGTCTGTGTCGTTTTTCCTCCCCTCTGCTCCTTCTCCTGTCTGCCCCTTTTATTGTGCTCCAGCCACAGGTGCTGATTAACCTCAGGTGTGTTGATTAGCCTCAGGGGTTGGACATAGTCATGTGATGGGGTTGATCAAATGACAGCATGTGACTGGCAAGGTTCATAAAACAAAAGCTAAAATGCACTGCAAAAATAAAACCAATACAAAACACACTAAAAACACAGCACACAATACAAAATAAAATACCATTACACAGCAGGATCACATAAAAACACTAGTTTTAAAATGGTGTGACTTCAGGACCCAGTGACCACCTTCTTAAAACTACACTCAAATATATTTAATTTAAAGATGGATTATTCTGAACCTGAAACATTTCCCTTCTTTTAATTCAACAAAAATAAATTAAAAAAACAGATTTTCACTAACTATTAGGTTTGTAGGGGGACAATATTTAATCAATATTTTTGTGTATTTCTGCAATATTTCAGTGATTACAATGCTTTTAATGTGTGCAATGGTTACTTGATGCACATGATTTAATGATGGCAGTGTGTAATTCCTGCAATATTTATGTATGCACAGGCATTTTATTTTCATATAATCTGTTCAGATCAGTGTTTAAACTGATACAATAGGATACATTATTTTTTCTATTTTTTTGCAATATCAGTAACTCAGGGTGTTTTATCCTTAATGTTCTCACTTACAGTTGTTCCAATGCCGTCATTATGTTGTCATGGTTACTTTGAGACTCCTACACAGTAGTTTCAGTGAAAAGAAACTTGTTGCACTTTATTTTATGATGGCAGTGTGTAACACTGTATTTTGTCCTCTGAATGATCAATATCTTCTGATGAACATATACAGCAACTTGATTTTTCATCTCTACGTTTAATTTTGATATTAACTGGGTAGAGTATCTCAATATATTACAATATTATTGTATCGTGACACGTATCGTATTGTAACATCATTGCCAATACTCACCCCTACTAACTATATGCAATTAATATGATTTAAACAAAACTTTTTAGAAATATTTTTGAGTTATTGCACGTCAGAAAAGTAAATACTACATAAATCGTAACATTGTTTACTGAAATTGTACCAAATCCTAATAATAAAAATGTTTTTAGAACTAATATTCATAAATGCAGTGATGACTGCTGGATGCAAATTTCTCAAATTATATTTTGTTTATTCTTTAACTTTAATTGTGCAGCCAAAATATAAATGAATAAATAAATTCTACAGAAAACAAATGAGAAGAAAAATAAAATTATGAATAATGTATTTAATATTAGAAAGGTCCACATTGCTGGCAGTAAGTCAAACTGGTTTCCAGTGAGGGTTGGACTCCACCAGGGCTGCCCTTTGTCACATGCTTTACACATGGTATGGTGTTTTTTCTCCTCCAAACACGACTAGTTGAGTTTTTACCAAAAAGTTCTATTTTGGTTTCATCTGACCATATGACATTCACCCAATCCTCTTCTGGATCATCCAAATGCTCTCTAGCAAACTTCAGACAGGTCTGGACATGTACTGGTTTAAGCAGGAGGACACGTCTGGCACTGCAGGATTTGAATCCCTGGTGGCGTAGTGTGTTACTGATGGTAGCCTTTGTTACTTTGGTCCCAGCTCTCTGCAGGTTATTCACTAGGTCCCCCCGTGTGGTTCTGGGATTTTTGCTCACTGTTCTTGTGATCATTTTGACCCCACAGGGTGAGATCTTGTGTGGAGCCCCAGATTGAGGGAGATTATCAGTGGTCTTGTATGTCTTCCATTTTCTAATAATTGCTCCTACAGTTGATTTCTTCACACCAAGCTGTTTACCTATTACAGATTCAGTCTTCCCAGCCTGGTGCAGGTCTACTATTGTGTTTCTGGTGTCCTTTGACAGCTCTTTGGTGTTGGCCATAGTAGAGTTTGGAGTGTGACTGTCTGAGGTTGTGGACAGGTGTCTTTTATACTGATAACCAGTTCAAACAGGTGCCATTAATACAGGTAACGAGTGGAGGACAGAGGAGCCTCTTAAAGAAGAAGTTACAGGTCTGTGAGAGACACAAATCTGGCTTGTTTGTAGGTGACCAAATATTTATTTTACAGAGGGATTTACCAATAAATTTATTAAAAATCCTACAATGTGATTTTCTTGATTTTTTTTTTTTTCATTTTGTCTCTCATAGTTGAGGTATATTTATGATGAAAATTACAGGCCTCTCTCATCTTTTTAAGTGGGACAACTTGCACATTTGGTGGCTGAATAAATACTTTTATGGCCCACTGTACATGCAGGAAGAAATGTATGTCAATGCACAGTTTTCAAAAGTTGAAATCTTACAGTATTAATTTTAATTATAAGATGTTTTACATTTAGAAATCAAACGGTCAGTTATTGTAGTTAGTTAAAGATGTCATTTACTGGTGATTTAAAGCAATACAAATGATACATGATACATTTAATTTAAATGCATCTTTCAGGTCACTCGAGGTCACTGTACAATAAAAGTAAGCAGAGAAAAAAAACAAAAATACAGGCATAAAACATGGGATAATGTAACTACAGAGTATGCAATTTTGAACAGGTGACGACCGAGTTTGGATTTAAACAGAGGGAGAGAGTCGATGTGAATGTCTGACAGTGAATTCCAGAGATAGAGAACAAAGTGACTAAATGCTCTCCACCCAATGGTGCTGAGCCGGCTGGAGGGCACAATGGAGGAGGGTGGAACACAATGGAAGGATGAAGACCTGAGGGAGTGAAAGGAAGTGGCAATACGCAGGAGATCTGACAAATAAGGAGGGGCAAGGTGTAAATGTACCCCCATTTGAGAAACACTGCCCTAGATTGCTGGTTTTGACCACAGATGAAACTACAAAATAAAAGCGTAAATTTAAACTTTTCCAAATGTGTCAGTGACAAAAATCTATAATCTCTTGTCATTTTCCCTAGAAAAAGTTGAAATATAAAAAATAATAATCTGAGAATAAAGTCTTCAGCCAATCAGAGCAGGTGGATCTCAGTGGAAAGCTGCTTCTGTCTTCTGAAGCTTCTCATGAGTGCTTACACATATATTTAATGGTTACCAGGATGAGAAATGAGCAGATTTGATTTTAGATGTTGATCCTGTAGTTTCAGGATAGAAACACTATCCTGAAGTTATACTTCAAAGTGTGTTCATTTAATAAACAGCCTCAGAGCAAGTGAGAATACAGTTTGGCATTAAAAAAAAAACAACAAAAACCTTCGCCTAATGGCAGTTTCAATATTTGTATATAATATACAGTATGACTCAAGAGATTGGACATCCATACCCATTTGATCTAACAGGTATGTGTCCAAACTTTAGACTGATATGGTATATATATGTGAGCATCTGTATTTTTCAAGCCATATTGCTAATAATACTGAAAATATCACACATTTCACATATTCCTTTATTGTGCAGCTCACATGCACATGTAAGTAAAGTTGCATTTAAATTTAAACTTACCCCATAGTACTTCAAACCCTCGGCCAACTGATCGTAGCAGCTCTTTCGTTGCATGAGGACATGGAAAAGTTCTCCACTTTTTACAATTACATCTTTGTTGTCCATGTTGACTGGGTTTGGGTGCTTGGGTTGGTTGGGGGGGCGGGATGCTGGCGGTGGGCCTTGGGGTTGGGGGTTAGGGTCGTTGGCAGGATGCGCTGGGTGCTCGGCTTTTTGGGGCTTCCTCAGATGTGTCTGTGGGGGGCGGTGGCTGCTTCTTGGCCTGGGATCTCGGGGGCATCTGGGGTGCTGCTCGATTGTGGGGGGGTGGCCTGGGGCTCCTTTTTTGCACATATACTGGTCTGCAATGCACTGGCACGCCTTGGGATGTGGGCTAAAACTCATAATGGGCTGTACACACGTTAATCCCAAATACCTGCTTTAGGTATTACCACTCACTAAATAATAAATAAAATAAAATAAAAAGCTACTAAATGATCTAAAAAGCTGCTAAATGATCTTAAAAGCTGTTCAAATATCTAAAAAGTTACCAAATGATGTGAAAAGCTACTAAATAACTAACAGGGTATATGCAGGAATCCTGAGGTTAATTTCATTACCTTTTTAAAACTTTTTAAAAAAAAAACTTTTCAAAAACAATATAGGACCTCGTCGCCATCTTGAACAGTTGTAGTTTGTAATTTAACAGGAATGAGGTAAGTGAGAAGGAATAAAATGAAAGAATAATTTAAACTAAAGGCATTTTTATTGACACAACAAGTAACAACAGTTATTCAAGGTCCAGAACTTCTTCCAACGTGATCCAAAGGTAGGACATGTTCTGAAAGCGTGTGATTCTCCATCAGCTCTTTCAGCTTTTCTTCGTGCCATCGGCACCAGGTGTTGGACTTGATGATAAGTTGGACCATTCATGACCCAGATTGTCCTTCTGCCTGCTCAACATTAATGTGTGTTGCACACTTCATGCAGGACTTTGATCCATTTCTTCAGCTCTTTGACTTCATCTTCATCTGTGTGGCATTTTCTTTTTTCAGACGTTATTGCTGAAGGTGTATTCTGTATTTTCACCTGGAGCTCCTTGGTCAGAGGAACATTTAGAACACTATCACAAACACTGATCAACCTTAGAGCCTCCATTGACTCTTGACGTATTGACTCCCAGCACAGCTTCACCTGTGGAACACACACACACACACACACACACACTGAATTTCACTCCAGGATGAACGTACAACCAAGTTTGATCTGAAGTTAAGCCAAGAAAACCTCACAACTTTTTAAGGAACAAACATGTTGTTACATTCATCCAAACCACAGAAAAACTACAACAAAATACACAACTATTCCAAAAACACACAAAATAACTATGAACATAAAAAATGAACTACCTTGGCTGTCAGACACAGATGGTCGATTTTTTTTCTCTACTGCGTATGATTGAGAGAGATTTTTGGTCATGTTGATGATGTAATGTGTTTGTTGATGATTTTAAATGATTTTACTGATGATTTTAATGTTCTTATTGATTTTAAGCTGTTGAATGTTTTCTATTGCACTTTTTGATCATGTAAAGCACATTGAGTTGCCTGGTGTATGAAATGTTCTATACAAAAACATTTGCCTTGCCTTGAGATGATGTAAATGAGAAAGACTGATACCTGTAGCTGAGCGACGAGAGTGATGGCCTGCTGAGGACTACTGAAGTCTGAAGAGGAGGATCCATCTGCTGTGTGGTCCAGGACTTCCCTCACCAAGTCAGCAGGAGATGTAAAGGGTAACGGGGCCTGGGGGCTCACGGAATCCTCCCTGAGGGGGCGTTGGCTCTTTGGAGGCTTGTACTGGCCTTTGGGGAATTTAACCCTGGGCTCCACCTTAGAGTAGTCAGGTGTTGGAAAGCTCAGAGGTGCTTTCCTTTGGGTCTTTGGAGACTTGTACTGACCTTTGGGGAATTGAACCCTGGACTTTACCTTAGAGTAGTCAGGTATGTTAAAGATTGGATGGGCTTTGCTTTGCATCTTTGGAGGCTTGTACTGGCCTTTGGGAAATTGAATCCTGGACTTTACCTTAGAGTAGTCAGGTGTGTTAAAGCTCAGAGGTGCTTTCTTGGAAACTTTGTGATGAGGAGTCCTGAGCTCAGCTGTGGGGGTCTCTAGGGTGGGCTCTGCCAGCTGCTCCATGCTTGGGTTCTCCATGTTTTGCTTTATATCAGGATCTGATGCAAAAGGAAAGAGGAGATGAAGTGATAAAGAAAATGAGTTGTAGGATACCATGTTTGTGGCTGATACCACAACACCCCTCTAACTACAGGAACAATATATCCCCTGTTTGTGTTTACCCCTCCTTGCTAACACGACAACAAAAGGCACAGGAATTTAGGACCTGGAGAGCACATGCTTTTTCCCTCCTGTTTATCAAAGGACAAAGGCAAAGACACACTTTGCTTTCTCCAACAATTAACAATGAAACATTCTAAAAGTGAACACAAATTTCTGATAAAAGTTTGAAATGTATTTTTCCATACTGCCACTAACTATCTTTATTCACAGGAAATCAAGGAAACCCTTTTGAGTAATAATTTTTGCAAAGTGTTCTTAATGAATATCTCTCATTAATATTGGATAAAGGATTTCATGTTTGGTGTCAGAATAACCGGGAAAATATGATCTCTGCTTTCATCTTGTTTTAAGATATAATCTAACTGTGTTCTGAATTATTTACATATTTCTCTTTCCAAAAATCTTCCATTCAAACTCATAAGAACACACCCACTGACAAACCACAACCCATGACTCATCCAAAGCAAATCTAATTGGCTCCCGAAAACACGTCGACCAATAGAAACGTTTTAATTCAAATCCTTGGATTTTGGGGCTGGCGCTAAGATGCTCATCGCAACACTCTCTTTTTATTTTCTTTAAAACTTTACAGTGTTTTTATTTCATTAGACTTGAAATAAGCTTGTGCATCCAGAGAAGAAAAAGCTCCTGTTCCAACGACTGAGCTGAACCAAAAACCAGACTTCAAGAACCAAGCCTGCACAAGCTCAACACAAGAACCACATCATAGAACAAAAACCTGCACGAGCTGAACCTGAAAGCTGTTGAAGTTGAAGAAGTCCACGCAAAGTCAGTTTGGACCCATGGTGAAGATAACACAAACCAGAACCAGGGAAAACTGTGCTGATTCTGAACAAGGACTAATGCCTGTGAGCCCAACCACTGAAGCTGACCAGGCCCAGGAATGGACCCTGCGGACACCCATTGGTCCAGAACTGTGTCTTGTGGCATCAGACTTTTCTTCCACAACCAGTATGTCACAGAGAAGGACCACTACGGACTCATCCAAACTTTGAGGTACCCTCTGGATCAAAAATCCAATTGGGCCTAATGTAACTACAGCCACATTGTTCTATCTCCACCCTGATCTTATCATAGCTCTCACACACACACACACACACACACACACACACACACACACACACACACACACACACACACACACACACACACACACACACACACACACACACACACACACACACACACACACACACACACACACACACACACACACACACACACACACACACAGCCCTTCAAGCAGGAATAGGGTCAATTATAATTGTAATTCATTATTTTAATCATTGGGTAACTATAATTATAATTGTAATTTAAAAAATGTATTGCAGTCATAATCATAATTAAACTGTAATTGAGTTCAGATGACAGACTTAGTAATTGTAATTGCCTTGAAAATTTCACAGAAAATTGTCAATTATAATTTAACACAAAACTGGGGAACCATGTTACAGTTCTATGTACAGTTCTACACATATGTAGTAAATTATTATTAAAATATGTTTCATATCAAGCTTTCACACATTTTACCATTTTAAAAAAATAGAAATCTACAGACACAAAAAAGGCTCAAACACCCACACCATAAATATTAATACCTATATTTTCATTGATTAGGAAGCCTAACAAGGTAACCAATAGATAGGAATTAAATTAGATTATATATATTTGTTTTAGTTTAGCATTAGTGATGCTAACAGAAAGCTAACATGAGGAATATTAACTATTATTAGGTTATTTATTTCAGGCTCAGTAATTGTGATTAATTGTAATTGAACTTTAGCCACTATACCACCGTGTGCACAAAACTGTATCAAAATGATCCAATTCAGACTAAATGTTAAATTTTGTCGTTCCAAATATCTTTACAGTATCAGCTCATTCACACATTTATTAAATATGTCAATAAATTTACAATATAATAATCACTGGATTGTGTAAAATCAGTGAATTAGTCAAAAGTTGACATCATTAGAAACTCACTTTGGTCTCAAACGTTGCTCACTGATGACATCTGCTGGTCAATGTCTATCGAATGTTCTTTCTGATGGTGCACGTATAGAAGGTGTGGGTTCGAATCTGCTTTAATCTTAGCCTGAGTTGCCATGACAACCTGTCAACATTTAGATTTTTGGAACTGCCTTTTATTGACTAAATATGAGCTGGAAAAGCATTTCATTGTCCAATGATATTTTTCTAGTTTGTTTATCTGAAATCTATCTTCTGTTATTTTAAATACTAATTTTGTGAAGGTGTACAAACATGACAACACAGTATAATGTACATTATAGTCTATTTTTTTTTCCTTTTTGAAAGCTGCATTTGGAATTAAATGGAGTTTATTGAACCAAACCAAATTAATTCAACAATAATCTGAGCCATTATTTTAAAAAAATTTAATTGAGAAATGCCATGGAGCCTAGACAATAATAATAATAATTAAATGAATCAATAAGAAAAGGGATAATGCATGACAAAAATTGTATATTTTAATTTAAGAATGCAACTGAAAATCATGTTAAAGTACTATTACAGGCCAGCATGGATAAACCTGCTGGGATTGACAATATTCAGACTAAATAGTTAAAGTTAGCAGCTGCTTTAACTGCTTTACCTGTTTCTCATATAATTCATTTAAGTTGAACAAAATGTGTTTTTCCTACACAATGGAAGTCAGCTAAGATTATTCCTCTAATTAAAAACAACAAGGAATTCTTCTCAGGAAAAAAACAGTAGACATTAGTTTGTTACTGTGTTGAGTACAATCATGGAAAAAGTGGCATATGATCAAATAAAATAATACTTTTTACGAAATGGACTACATTCAAATTATCAACATGCACATAAATGGAGTCACACGACGACATCAGCACTCACTCAGATCACAGATGACTGGCTACAGGAAAGATAGTCAATTAGATCAGTGTTTCTCAAAAGGGGGTCCGTGTACCCCTAGGGGTAGGCGATGGCACTACAGGGGGTACTAGAGATAAAGTGAGAGAAAAATTAACAAATAAAAGCATTTTTAAATGTGGTTAAATAATATTTATTTTTAGTTAAAAAAGATAATCATACTAAATATTACCAGCAACTCACAAAATGACAACAAAAACACACAAATAAAAGAACAATATACTGAATAATAAAAAGAATAAACAACAAAATACACAAAATGACACAATTATTTTTATTAGAACATGAACTGAAAATATAAAGGTCAGTGTTGGTCCCACAGTCGGAGGAAAATGACCATAAATGAATTAAAGAAAAAGAAAAACTTATTGAAATAAATTTATTAAATACTGTTTATTTCACTTATTTAGAAAGTTAGATTCTTTAAAATGTGTGTTATTTATTAATTCCATCATTATGACCTATTGATGTTCAGACAGATGTAGTAGTCAGACATGAGGGACTTGGATTCAAAAGTTAGAGAAAGATGAACTAGAGCTAAAATAAGTTATTAAACTATAATATTTTGTTAAATAAATATAGCTGTTACAGATTTGAATCATCTATTCAATATTTAGGATATTAAATTTTTTTTTTTAAAATGAATTGAATACAATGGGGGTAAAAATGCAATTTAGCTTTTAAAATGTACATTTACACAAAGATAGTTTACTGAAACCTTACCGAGTTATAACTGCTGTTGTGTTCAAAGTAACACTAATTATTAGAGACTCATTAATTCATCTAAATTAATCTCATTACAATATTTGACACGAGAAGCAACGTTTTCCCAATTTAAATATATGTTGGTATACAGTATATGACTTAATTAATGAAAACAATAAGTGATCTTAAACAACTAAATAGTGTTTATGATTTCCATCACTGAGTGCTAACATAATGTGTAATATGAATAAAGAATATTATGATTGTATTGTTCACAAAGCACTAACTTACATTTTTCTAAGATATATTCACCATTTTCTAGATATTTAGTAAACTTTCTAAAACAAATGTTTTTTTATTTTAATACAAAAACTACATCACTTAATCCAGAACATTCCAGAGAAGTATAAACTGAACAGTGTAAAATATTTAGAATATCTGTGGATATCATGAAATAAACAGAGCAACTGATGAAGATGATGAATTTAGTTTGAAATAGTTTTTCTACATAGCAGTTGATAAGCTGGGTCTGTAGCAGTGCTTCTAGCCCCGCCCACATCCTCTACCACAGAGAGTGGTCGACTGTCCACTACAATCATTTATCCACTGACTTTATTCATTTTTATTCTGAACCCACAACACCAACGCCCTGTACAAGAAGGGCCAAAGTGGCCTCCACCTTCTGAGGAGACTGAGATCCTTTGGAGTGAGCAGGCCTCTGCTCAGGACTTTTTATGACTCTGTGGTAGCCTCTGCTATCCACTACGCTGCCGTGTGCTGGGCCACAGGCAGCACAGAGTGGGACAAGAACAGACTGAACAAGCTGGTCAGGAGGGCCAGCTCCGTCCTGGGCTGCCCCCTGGACTCTGTGGAGGAGGTGAGGGACAGGAGGGTAATAGCCAAGCTCACCTCCATCATGGACAGCACCTCCCACCCACTGACGGGACTGTGGAGGAGCTGAGCAGCTCTTTCAGCGGCAGACTGACATCCACGAAGCATGAAGCAGATCTTCAAGTCTGGTCTCTGCACGATTAAGTCTTTGAGCACCAAAAGCAGGAAATCACTGAGACAAAATGGGAAAACAAAGCTTTAGAAACAGAAAATGAGAATCAACTGGTTTTTACATTTTTATTAATCTGGTCTTGACCCTTACGAACAAAAATTACTTGAATTTAAATCTTAATTTTTTTTAATATATGGCTGTTTTCAAAATCATATACTAACGTACTACTCATACTAAGTCTGACGTCAAAATAAGTATGTAGTGTGTTCACATTAGATAGTATGGAAAGATTGAGTACGCAAGAAATACCCGGATGTATACTATATCTAGACATTTTATAAGTATGCACAATGGGCATACTACTCATACTCAACCATCCCATAATGCATTGAGAGCACAATGTAAAATTGTCCTGGGACCAGCTTCAAGTCTTCAGTCAACATCGGCCTATCAAAATAAAAGCATCTCTTCTCGTCTTTCATTCGTTTTTAACCATTTGTAAATAGGGCTCTTGATTTGAAGTTTTGTCAGTAGCGCAATAGCGGGTCTCTGAAAATCCCTGAATTGTCTACTATAAACAATACTTATAGTTTATAGTAGACAATATCTGTCTTGCACTTCCTTTAAGTGTGAGATCTCATCCTACCTCTCTTGTGTGCGCTCATGCACTTCGTCCACAATGAGGTGTGTGACACCTTTGAGGTCGGCATCTCCCTCCAGCCTCCTCAGCAGCACGCCTGTGGTGCAGTACAGCAGTCTAGTAGCTGACGTCTAGTAGAAAGTGACAGAGAGAGACAGACTTCATTAGAGTTCAGAGAACACTAGGTGTGGCTGAATGTGTGAGCTGTATCAGTATCTGTACCTTGACGCTCTCCAGGCGGATCTGGTAGCCCACAGAGTTTCCCAGGGACTCTGCCCACAGAGATGGCAGAGATGAGTCTTGGCTGGGTGCAGATAATGTTGGCCACCTGCCCAGCAGGCCCTCTTAGGGAGGCGTCCAGGATGAACTGAGGAATCTGAGTCGTTTTTCCACAACTACAGAAAAAAGCAGAAAACAGCCAGAAAAGTTAAAAGCATCATCATGTTTTGTTTTGGGTTTTTTTTAAACAAGATTTTTAGTATTTAATGTGGTAAAACCAGGGTTCTCGCAGCACTGTTAAGCGCAGGGGCCCCCAACGTGTGAGAAAAAAAAAAACTGTCAAATTTACGGTAAAATACCGGCAGATGTGGTAAACAGGAATGTACCCTGAAAAAAATGGGGAATCCGTAAAAAACAAAACGGTATACTGGTTTTGCAACCCGAAGTTTTACAGTAGAGAACATGTTTTTTTACTGAAATCATGGTAGAAAAAAACAAATATTATGGTTTATTATACTGTAATTTCCTGTAAAAAATAAAACTTTCCACAGTTTTTTTTTACAGTTAGTTGCTGTTAAAACAACAGTTATAATAAAATAATTTTTACAGTAATTTGTTGTTAATTTAACAGTAATAAGACAGACCCTATTATGGTAAATAACTGTAAAAATAACAGAAATATGGTAAACCTTAAAGAAACCTTTGACAGTAAAAAACACAGTGAAATTGTATAACAAATTACAATATTTTATTTTGACCAGATACATTTTACGGTAAATTCCTGGCAACCACAGCTGCCGGTATTTTACCGTTAAAAATACAGTATAATACATGAGGAACATAAATGCTTTACCGTACATTTTACATTAGCAACCACTAAATCTAGAACAATCTAAAGATTCTCATATATAACCAAGGTAGTGAATATTACTAATAAACAATAAGAAAATTGACATTTCATCTATAAAACAGACTGAACAGATCATGTGTTGTGTTTCTATACTCACAAAGCAGTATAGATGTTGAGATTACAGCATGTGTCCATATTTATATGGCTGATAATCCATGAAGGAATGAATAAACATAAAACAAAAAGTCACTTGCCCCTGACCGATCAAGAGTAATGAGTCACTGGGTCCTGCCTTGGTTAAGGAAAGCACTCAAACGTGTAGTGAAGTTTCTAATGCACATGATGTTGAAGATAGAAGCTCTGCTGGAGAACTGAGATGTCCATCAGGAGTTCACTATAGACTGGCAGGATCCCCTCTGCTGAAAAACAGACATAATGTTTCAAAAGTTTGATCAGTGCTTGAGCAAAATGTACAGTAATGAACAAAACCTGTTGTCAAAAACAGGTCCAATGATAAATTATATAAGTAGTAAGTTTGCATTTCTTAAATTTATTTATGTAAAAATGATACATACACAACACAGCCCTAATTACAATCATTATTTGTGTTACAGTGTATTTAAGTTTCTCATTGATTTATCATAGAACTTGAAGTTAATGACTCAATGTGACGGTGATCAGACTTATCATTTTATAGTGTCAGTTTCCTTCATTGTATGAAACTCTTCACCTGGACAATGAACCTGACCGAGACTGATTAAGATTTGCGTTTTCTGTCCATCTTTAGCTAAACTGAACAATACCCTTGCTTACCTCTTATTGAACCTTTAAGTGCAGACTTAATTGAAGATGGTGAGAGCCTCGTACAGACAGGGTGTGATGTTTAGGGAAACCGAAGAATTCATACAGGCGCCATCATTTCTGCCAGAAGACTCACAGCAACGTTGGCAATGAAGCTTTCATAGGGGACTGGTTAGATCCCTTCTACATTCAGAGAGAAAACAACAAAAAGGGTATACACCATAAATAATAACTATGACAAAAATAAGACAAGAAATTAAAAAAAAAAAAAAGTGCAAAACAAGTTTCCCAATATTGACACTGTGCAGGTTTGTGCTGCTTTCCATACGAGTGATGACCGATACATCGGCCGGCTGATATTATTGGCCGATGTGGGCTGGTGCGTTCGCCGATCCGCATTATATACAAAGAGCAGAAATATTTTTTACTTGATCTTGTTCTACATCACCTGTTTTTAATATTTGTTAAATATTTTTACTTGTCAAATAGGCATCATATTTAGAATGGCCAAGGTCCAAAACCTTGGACAAATGTTTTTTTTTTTTTTGTTTTAGTTATGTGACCTTTGGTTGGCTAGTAACAGAAAAAGGAGTTTTTCGGTGGCCATTTTTTTGAGTTGTCCAATATGGCAACCCCCATTGAGAATTGGCTACGACAAATTTTAATTCAGCGGGTCAAGAACTATAGGTGTGCCAAATTTTATGCTTGTTGACCAATTTGAACGATCCCTCCTTAGAATTCCCCAGACCAGACTATTCCTCCACCACTGTCTGACAATGATTGCCTATGTATATCTAATATTTTCTATGTTAACGTAACACAACAGAACAGCAAATGTGAAAAAGAAAAAAGGTCCAAATAGCATCTGGATTTGTCTTTTTTTTGTAAAGTAATAAGTGCCGAGTCACCAGAGAAAGCCTTGTTGTGAGGGTTATCATGTTTTCTTTTGGGTGGCTGTTGTAGTTTGTGGTACTGGTGGGTTTAAAGCGGTACTTTTTCAGTGTGTATCTTTCAGTGTATCTTCAAATGAAATGCTTATTTTTTATGTTACTGACTCACGTTATTCACTCGTTTCATTTTTGTATGCGTGACTTTATAAATCTAAATGTATAACCCCTACTACTAAGGTGCTAAATTAAGACATTTCAGAATAAAAGAAGCTGCCGGTGTCAAAAAAAAAAAAAAAAAAAAAAAAATATATATATATATATTTTTACTTGTTGTCGTTTTACCTCACCTTTGTTAATTTCAATAAACGTTTGTTCTTTTAAAATTGAGACTCGTACCATTTGTTATCATCATTGTGTAATTTTCATGATGTAAATCCCTATTCCATACTAGGGATAGACCGATATGGGTTTTTAGGGCCGATGTCGATACAGATTTTTTCCCCATCAGCCTTAGCTGATGACCGATACGGACTGCTGATTTTCTTGAGCCGATACTACTTTAGCTCCCTCAATTTACAACATAAAAATTACACAATGATGATAACAAATGGTACGAGTCTCAATTTTAAAAGAACAAACGTTTATTGAAATTAACAAAGGTGAGGTAGAACGACAACAAGTAAAAAAAATTTAACAAATAATAAAAACAGATGATGTAGAACAAGAAGTAAAAATAATTTCTGCTCTGTAAATAATGCGGATCGGCGAACGCAGCAGCCCACATCGGCCAATATCGATACACGTAAAAAACGCAAAAAATCGGCCGATGTATCGGTCTATCACTAATCCATACCCCCCTACAACACTGACAGAACATTCAGAACCAAGCCAGCTGACCTCCACACCATCCAACCTCCTCAGCCTGAGTGTACAACCATTAGTCAGCATATCTGCTGACATGGTCAACTGCTGTCATCACCATCCAAGTAGTCAAAATGATAAAATACTGTACATACCAAATATTTCCAGCCAAGGTTTTATTCCATCTTCAGCATGTTTTTCCCGCTGTTGTCTTGACACAGTTTCACCTGTCACTCTCTTCTGATGCTGTTCACAAAAACATAACAGTAATATTGTAAAGAGAGAGGAAAATTAATTTGAAAATTTGTCTTAAACGTGCCATACTTAGTACATGTCTGCTAGCAGTCAGCTTCATTACACCTAAATAAACGTGGTTCATTCCTATGCAGTTTACAATGAAGCTCGTAGCTCCTTAATGACTGAACTAATTTACCACATAAATTACAGGTCAACATGTCTTCAGGTACTTTGGTAATTCATCCCTAACAAATTAACCACATCAAACACAGAAATTAATCACGGGCAATGCTTTCCTCACCACAGTAATGCTAACTTAATAAACATATCTATCATAGCTGTGCTGGTGGGTTTTTATAACAGATATAACTTGAAGTCACATGTACTCACCTCACGAGTTAATTTAAAGCTGCCAGGATGTCTAAAAAGTCCAAAGATGCTGTGGTCCAAGGAACTAAAATGGCGCTGGTACGAATTCAAAACTTCGTCCGTGAGCGAGGTCACCAGGTGTCCAGGTAAAAAGAGCGGTTTGTACACGTCTCAGCAACGAGCCACGCTATTGGTCTTTGTCAGATGACGTGTTCTTTTTCTTCTTCTTCTTCGTTTTGTTTTTTGGCGAGTGGCACCTAGTGTTGCAGGTGCACTACCGCTCCCTACTGAATTGGAGTGTACCTTAAACTGAGAGGACCCTTTTAACATTTAATTAAAACACTTAAGGTGGTCTGATAATATAGCGTGAGACATAACAGAACATAAAGTTGTTTTTAAAAAATAATTAAAAAACGCTTATATGAATAAATTTTATTCAGCAACCTTAAACTTTATTTTAAACATATTTTTTTGCTGTTGACCTTTTTTATGAAAAGGTTAACAATGATGTACTGCAGACCTAACTATTAATGTGCATATCAGTATCTGAATTAAAAAAAAAATAAATAAAAAAAAGATAAAACTTTATTGTCTTTTGCTGCTGATAATTTCCTTTTTTAATAGTATTTAATGGTTGTATTTTTACAATAGACCCTATTTACCAAAAAATTAAATCTTTTTTTAGGAAAATTTGACACAGGATATATATTATTTAGGATTTTGAAATGTTTTTCTTTAACTTTAGGTAAAATAAGCCACTTAGTATATTTAGAATAGGCTTTTTTTAAGGTAGTGGGGTTCCTCAGGTTAGGGCTCTGCTGTAACCCCCTGCAATACCCATGGAATATTTTACATTTTAGAACGTAAATAAAAAACTTACTGTTACATTTTTTTTGTCCAACAAATTATATTCTCCAATTAAAAGATTTGGTAACATAGGTAATGATTTGTTGTATATTAGATAGTTGTGTATCAACTGGACTAATGATAAAGGAATTGATTTACTTATTTTGTTAAATTCTCTTTGAGAGCAATTTAAATCATATTTTCCAATGAAATCTGCATAACTCAAAAACGAACCATTATTATCCATCAAGTCGGTCACAAAAACTATGTCTAGTTCAAACCAATTAGCAATAAAAACTGATTTCCTGCTAATAGTAATTACTCTGTTGTTCCATATAGTCAAATTGTGAGGGGAAAAGTTGTTGGAAAAAACCATCTTCGAAAAAATAAGAGCTTGTTTATGGAAATCGGACAAATTTGTTGGAATTCTGTTCACGTCAAAGTCACACTTCAAAACAAAATCCAAGCCTCCTATTTGCTTAAATAAAGATCTTGGAATGTGAAACCACATAGAGTTTGGTTGGGAAAGACAAGATTTGATCCAGTTCAGTCTGAAGGTGCCAATCATAGACTAAAATCTGGGGCTTTAATACCACCACTATCATACTCCTTAACAAGTTGTGACCTTCTAATGTAGTGTGTTTTATTCCTCCATAAGAACTGATAAATAACAGAGTTAGCTTTATTAATGTTTCATGAGGAAATATATAATGAATGACAGAGATAAATCAATTTGGAAATACCTTCTGCTTTAGATAGAGTGATTCTACCAAAGATAGTTAGGTCTCTGGTTAGCCAATGGCTTAATGATCTCTTCACATCTACTATACGATTTGTAATGTTAGTGTCTTCCCTTTTTACTATATTTTTAGAAATCAACAATCCTAAATACTTGACTTCCGTCTCAACTCTAATTGAGGAAATAGAGGAATCAGAGCAAGTGTGGATAGGGAGTAATTCACATTTTTTGATATTAAGAGACAATCCTGAAGCTTTAGAGAATAATGAAATAATACTAAGTGTTTTATCCATGATTGATTTATTCTTTAAAAAGAAACAGGTGTCATCTGCAAATTGGCTTATCTTAAACTCTTTGTTAAAAATTGTAATTCCCTGTATATCAGGGAGTTATTGATCAGAATTGATAATAACTGTGTTGCTAGGATGAAAAGTTTTGGGGAGATGGGGGAACCCTGTCGAATTCAACGTAACACCTCGAATCTAGGAGTCACACCAGGATTCAGAGAGACTGAACTAGTGATGTCAGTATATAGCATCTCTACAATGTTACAGAACTGTTCTCCAAAGCCCAAGAAGTGAAGTGTTTTCAGTAAAAAGGGATGTTCAACAGTGTCAAATGTCTTGAAAAAGTCTATAAATAACACCAGACTGACTGTTTCAATATAAACTCTATAATCTAACATATCAAGAATCAGCCTTGTATGTTTATGAATATTTCTGCCTTTTACAAAGCCTGATTGGCATTCATCAACTATATTGTTTAAACCCATATCTAATCTCTTAGAGTACACGTGCTAACAATTTATAGTCATTACATAAAAGAGTAATCGGCCTCCAATTGTCAAGTGATAATTTATCCTTATTGGGCTTTGGGATTAAGGTGATTATTCCATGTTTCATAGTAGAAGACAGGTGTCCAGTTGAAATACATTCTTGAAAGGCCTTAAAGAGCATTTCTCTGATATCGTTCCAGAAAAAGGAATAATATTCCACAGTTAAACCATCAATACCTGGTGACTTTCCTTTGGCATTTGCTTTCATTGCTATATCTAACTACTCTTCAATTGTAAGATCATCCTCCATATGCTGCATAAAGTCTGCGTCAATTGTTTTTCTTTTCTCCCTAATTTCCTCAAAAAACTATTTGCAATCATCCCCAGCAAATTTGGATCCATACAGATCACTA
>NW_021145154.1:0-27500 GCF_900634775.1 Gouania willdenowi
CTTGATTACTTCACATCAAAAATTGATAATATCTGTTCCTCATTCCCATGTCTCAATAGCTCATTACTTGACCTGCCCACAACACCCATCACACAACACCTACCACAATTCTCCATCACAACACAGCAGGAGGTCGAGAACATCATCCATAAATCTAACCCATCCACTTGCCGCCTCGATCCCCTCCCATCTCCTCTGCTTAAAACTTAAAACTAATCCATCAGTCCCCTCATAACCAAAATAATAAACTTGTCCTTAGAAGCTGGCCATGTTCCAACCTCCCTCAAAAGCGCTCTCATTAAACCCCTCCTCAAAAAACCCACCTTGGACCCTAAACCACTGTCAAATTACAGACCAATCTCAAATCTCCCATTCATTTCCAAAGTTCTCGAAAAAGTTGTTTCCACCCAGCTCCATAATCATCTAGAATCTAACAGACTCTATGAAAAATTCAAATCTGGATTTGGCCCCTCCCACTGCACAGAAACAGCTCAAAGTCACCAGTACCTGCTGATGGCTTCTGATTCCGGTTCCACATCCCTCCTCATTCTTCTCGACCTCTCTGCTGCATTTGACACTGTAGACCACCATATCCTCCTGCATCGACTCCAGCACTACACAGGTCTCTCTGGCTCCGCCCTTCAATGGTTTCACTCCTATCTCACTGACAGAGCCGAGTGCGTAGCAATGGGTAATACAAAATGTAGACACCACACTGTCACCTGTGGGGTCCCCCATTGCTCCGTACTCGGTCCAACCCTTTTCACCATCTACATGCTCCCCCTGGGTCGTGTCGTCAGCAGGCATGGAATTAATTTTCATTGCTATGCTGACGACACACAACTATATTTTAAAGTCACCCCCCCCTGCTCCCCCTCTGCCATGGCTGCCCGCCTCAGCTCCTGCCTGGAGGAGATAGGGGGCGTGGATGAGTCAAAACTTCCTGCAGCTCAATGGCTCAAAAACAGAAGCCATTCAAACTGGAACCCCTCATCAACTCTGCTTCTCCCTAATCACCTCTGTTTTATTTTATGGACACATCATTCCTCTCTCTCCCTCTGTCACAAACCTGGGGGTTACATTTGACCCCCACTTTTCCTTTGACAATCATGTCACCTCTATTTGCAACACTTCATTTTTTCACCTCCGTAATATTTCCAAACTGTGCCCCTCCCTCTCCCTTCCTGCTGCAGAGAAGCTCATCCACGCCTTTGTCTCCTCCAGGCTGGACTACTGTAACACACTCCTCATCAGGATCCCTGGCAGGAGCCTCCAAAAGCTCCAGTATGTTCAGAACAGTGCTGCCAGGGTCCTGGTGAGGGTGTGGAAACACGAGCACATCACCCCCATCCTCCGTACACTGCACTGGCTCCCATTCAGTCACACATAGAATATAAGACCCTCCTGCACACCCATCACTGTCTGCACGGTGTGGCCCCCACTGACCTCACAGAACTGCTCACACCACACACCTCAACCAGGACCTGGTCAGGCCAACAGCACCGTCTGGTCACGCCCAGGACACGGCTCAAAACAATGGGCCCCCCGCCTGTGGAACGCCCTCCCAGACCACCTCAGGGCCCCACAAATGAACATTTTTAAGAAAAAACCTAAATATCACCTTTTTACAGAAACTTATTTTAACAGTTAATGCCACTTTTAATATATGTTGTGTTTTGTTTATTTATTATTATTTTATCTTTTTTTTAATCCTGTAGCACTTTGAGATTTGGAATCAAATATAAAGTGCATTACAAATAAAATGTATTATTACTATTAATATTATTATTATTTTAGATGGTAGTTCGCAGGTCAGCCACAGGGTGGCGCTGCCCTTACGGCATACCTCCTACTGCTAAGGAGGAGTGAAAGTGTTGGTTGATTAGTTGTTAGACACACACTGAACGATGAGCATTGACCTCACTGTGTGTAACTGTTCCATCAGTGTTAGCTATCATTTCACTTCTGTTCAATAAACGTGTAGGGTTCATGAGAATGTCAACATGTTGTAGCATCTGTTAGCATGTGTGTTAGCAATATTTGTATTAGCGTGTGTGTGTGTTTGTGTGTGTGTTAGCGTGTGTGTTTGTTACCATGTGTGTATTTGTTAGCATGTATGTGTGTGTGTGTGTTAGCGTGTGTGTTTGTTACCATGTGTGTATTTGTTAGCATGTATGTGTGTGTGTGTGTTAGCGTGTGTACCTGCAGTAGCATGCGTCCTTCCTCTCTCAGCTCCACTTTGATAGGGATGTAGTCCATCTGTGGCGATGGCGGTTGCAGGTGCTCGTACTTCAGCCCAAAGTTCAGGAAGTCGTCACAGCTAGTTTTCAGGAAGTTCACCTCTGTTGCCTCCTTCCCACACGCTTGGTTTCCTGGACAGAGCGCCGCCTGTCGGCCTATCACAAACCACAGCAGAGTCACATGACACATGCATCAACGTCATGTGGTCAAAGTCACAGCAGCAATGACCTCACTGTGTGTGTGTTAGTGTCTGTGTGTATTTGTGTGCTAGCATGTGGGTTAACGTGTGTGCTACTGTGTGTGTGTGTGTGTGTGTGTGTGCGTATGTGTCTGTTAGCATGTGTGTGGTAGTGTGTGTGTTAGCATGTCAGTGTTAGCATGTGTGTGTTAGCATGTGTGGGTTAACGTGAGTGTTGGCGTGTGTGTGAGCATGTTTGTGTTAGCATGTAAATGGTAAATAGACATGATTTATATAGATCTTTATCACCACTGAAACAGTCTCAAAGCTCTTTACATATCAGCTCATTCACCCAATCACTCTCACATTCACACACCAGTGGGACAGGACTGACATGCAAGGCACTAGTCGACCACTGGGAGCAACTTAGGGTTCAGTGTCTTGCCCAAGGACACTTCGACACATAGTCAGGTACTGGGATCGAACCCCCAACCTCTCGATCAGAAGACGACCCTCTACCATCTGAGCCACGGTCGCCCGTGAAGTGGGAGGTGTTAGCGTGTGTGTGTTAGCAGCATGTTAGCATGTGTGTGTTAGCGTGTGTGTGTCAGCGTGTGTATGTTCACGTGTTAGTGTGTGTGTGTTAGCGTGTCATACTAGTCCTTATGGTAGCCTCCTCCCTGACTAGTCGACCCATGGCAGGTACAGGGGCGGGGCTAATGAGGCGTACGGTGCACAGTGCCCCCTGTGGAGCTCTGATGGTTAGCACTGAGCTGTTGATGGTATTGGAGCGAGCGTAGAAACCAGGAACCTCCAGCGGTGTGGGGCCCAGCTCAGCGAGTCCCTCCCCAGGGTCAGGGTGGGACACCCCCACGCTCAGCGTCACTGTCTCCATCTGAGTCTGTGACCAAGAGAAGCTTCACACCCACAGCAGCATTAAGCTCCTCCCACTTCAATTAGAAACATGTAGAGATAGTTAGCTCCTCCCACCTGTACACCCTGAGCAGGACTCGGTCCGTCTCCAACAGAGGACTCCCATGGTGCTGGTAGCTCACCTGGTCCTGGAGGAAGCTGCAGGGGAACATCTGTGGGGTCAGCTGACCCACCTTCTGGCTCAGGGGCTCGTTGTATATTACTTCCACCACACAGTCATGGCCCTGATCCACGCTGATGTTCAGATGCTGCTGGGTGATGGGGGCGGAGCCTCCTCTGGGGACTCTAACGTCTGAGGTTAGCACGATTAGCGCTCCACAGCACACCTCCATCACCTCCATCAGCAGGAGGAGGGGCAACAGAGACATGATGGATCATCCAATCAGAGCAGAGCTGCTTATTGGCTCACACACAAACAGGAAGTAGATGAAGAGCCTCTCAGCTATTGGTCAAAGCACAAACTCCTCCTTCTCCACGAAAGCATTGATGCCAGGGGGAGGGGCTCCAAAAAAGTGGGCAGGCCAGAAAAAATAAATAAATTAAAGATTGTGCTGTGAAGAGATTAAAAAAAATGAGTGATTAATGAATTATACTCTGTAATTATTTAATCTCTTTTTATTTAAATCAAATTAATGACATTTTTGCGGCAGATCAAATGATGGACTTTAGTCAATCTACAAATAAAACATCAAGTCCAAATGTAGCTGTAAGTTAGCACATCATAAACATTAAGAACACTTTGCTGATCAATACGATTATTGAACACATTCACCGTTTGTCATGTCCATTATTTGTCAATTTAAACTAATTGTTCTAATATTTTCACTTTAAACCCTTTTTCTGTCTGTTTTTATTCACTTTAATTTACAACTTTTAACCAATTTCTGTGGTTTTTAAAATCACATTTCACCACATTTTCCACCATTTTTGGTCACTTTGAACCATTTTATTAGTGATTAAAACCATGATTTCCATCTTTAAGATGATTATAATAATAATAATAAACGTTCCTGGATAACAGTGGATATTATTCAGATGAATAATAATGTGGTTATCACAGATTCATAGAACAATAAACCATCATTTACTGACTTTATGGATGGACCCCAAAAATCTCTCCTTTATTCCCCCTTATAGATGGTCCTGTCTCCACATGACTGTTCTTCAATGTTCATGTCTGTGTTCAACCACCTTCAGCTACAGTGGAGGTCCCTGCTCTCTGGACCTTTATTTTGGAGGGTCCCTGCTCTCTGGACCTTTATTTTGGAGGGTCCCTGCTCTCTGGACCTTTATTTTGGAGGGTCCCCGCTCTCTGGGACCTTTATTTTGGAGGGTCCCCGCTCTCTGGTACCTTTAATTTGAAGGTTCCTCGCTCTCTGTTCAGTGTTAATGTCTGCGTTCTAAAAATTGAGCATAGTGTTAGTTCAGACAGGCCGCATACTTCAAGCCAGCCACACCCTTCAATCAACCAACAGCCCAGATTGGTTCCCTATAGGCCAATGCATAGAGGATGCTCCGCAAGCATACTAGGTGTTTCACAAAAAAAGGAGGTGCGCGGCAGGCCAGTATTCGCTCAATCATCGCCCAAACTAACACAACAAATCTCCAAAGGAAAGCCGTGGAGAAAAGGAAGCATCTTTCCAGCATCCTCGCTGCAGTACAAGCCCCAACTCCAGGTGCTCCGGCCAAACGTGCACGGTGCTCGGGTCGCAGCTGGCCGACAAATCGGGTTCCAGCTGATGCCCGTCCTCTGGACCCTGGGCAACATTCAGTCGGCTACGTCCAGCATCCAAGCCTTGGAACTGCTTCAGCCCCCTCTGGCCCAGTTTACATGTCTAAATGCCGCCAGCCTCTACGCCGCAAATTATGTCGTCAATCCGGCATTCCTTGATGATGTCACTATCCCGCAAAGTTCCATGGGAAGCGTAATTCTAATCTCACTGGGTCCGTCCTTCCCTGCAGCTGCTGCCATCCCTCAGAATCTGAGATATCAGTATCTTGCAGGTTATGACATTTATTTAGTTAAAAAAAAATTCTGCTTCAGACGTGTTGGGACTGTGGACACATTCAGTAATGGTTGGTGCTTCATTTGTAAATCACCAGGTCCCGGAACACCGTCCGTGTGTTGTCCGGCAGTAAGAAAGACAAATGTCACGGAATTAATAATGAATAAATAAATAAATTGAAAAATTCTAATAATGAAACTCTGCAAACTGAATGGGCCAGTGGTGAGATTTAAACCGCTAACCCTCTGATTACAAGCCCAGCGTCATTAACCACTAGGACACCACTCCCCAAATCGTGACGCTGTCATGGACATGTTCTGCAGAGATGCTGCTACAACAACAACAAGGCTCCGCTGGTGAAAGCTTTCTTTTGGGATAGTAATGCTGTGGTCATTTTGTCATTGAGTGACTTTGTGAGTTAAGGTCACGTTAACCATCCTCCTGCTTCAACATCTTTCTATTTTGATTCAGAGCTATGCTAATAGTGGTAGCACAACTAGTTCCTCTCCCCGCAACTGTGCATGTGCCAGTTTTGCGTTGGCGCTTCTGCCTTTGTCACACCCAGATATCCCGCCCTAAACCACAACACTGCCTCATGATTGGTTCAAACCGTTTCAGTTCAGATTCAAAAGGCAAAAGCGGGAACAGCACAAGATGGATTCTGGTGTTTGTGAACACCAGGAGAATCCATCTAGCAGGCAAGGTTAGAGTCAGACATAGTTACAGCAAAAGATGCAAAAGATGCATACAGTGTATAGCTAATGCTAATGCTAATTCTCTACTCCTGTTCCTGGTTGAGCTCGATACAAATTATACAAAATGTATAAAAGCACAATCTTAAACACATATTTTGTTGATTACAGCAGTGATTCAGCATTTATACATTCCCACATTCAGCTCACACAGATACACACACTAACTCATCACACTATTAAAAACATTATTTACAAATCTGTACAACTTTGATTTGTTTTAAGCCACAACTTGAGCCTGGACGTGAACAATTTAAACTGTTATACATGTGAGATGGTATACAGTGAGTTCTACAGTTTGGTCTGTTTGATGGAAAAAACACTGACCAATGTGTTCTACGGCTGGAGATTGTTCACTTATTACTGCACACGAACGGCCAGTTAACATGTTTAATGGAAGAACGATGAATCAGCGTTAGAGAGGCACAGAAATTCACCCATTACACAGCACATCTGTCTCTCACTGTGAGTGACAGCTGTCAAAATAACTTGTTTTAGCACAAAGGGCAACTCAAATCACCGCTAAGATAGAACTAAAAAACTCCTCCTATGTCCCGTCTGTGGGAGGCCAGTGCTACTGCATCATCACTATGCTAATTACTGCTACTTGTTACACTAACTGGTGCTAATCGTTATGCTAACTGCTGCTACTCGCCATGCTAACTATGGATGTATATTGATAAGGATTTATCAATTCTGATGCTTTATTGATTCCTGCTTATCGACCCATTTTTTTATATCGATTCTCTTATTAATTACCAAATAGGCTCAAAAACCAGTAGCGCATGAGTACAGAAAAGATACCAGCCTGGTTTATTAAAGGTCAAAGGAAATGTATAAATAGACTGTCAGTAATTAAGTAAGTCATTTATTTATAAAGTGCTTTTTACAGATAAAATCACAAAGTGCTGAACAGAGCAGTGGTGAAAATATTAATATTACAACAAGTGTAACATCATAATAGAATAATAAACCATGTACATAAGCATTATAAAAGGATAAAAACATTTAAAATCCAGTAACTAAAAGCCTTTCTGTAAAGTAAAGTCTTCAACAGTTTTTAGTCAGTAGATGACAGTGACCCTCCAAAGACATGAACTGATCAAACACAAGGTTTTAACAGATGAGCCCAGATCACCAAGAGACTTTTAATCACATGATCAGAGTTTATGTTTTATTAGAATTTATCTGGAGATCATTTGATGACAGACAGTTTTTGATACAGGATATACAATCTAAGAACTCTGATAAAAAGTGAAACGCTGAGTCATTAAAGGAGCAGAACAACTGGATATCATCAGCATAAAAATGATAAGACATATTTTTAAAACCATGGATCAACCGACCAAGAGGCATCAGATACAATAAAAACTAAACAGGAACCAGAACAGAGCCCTGGGCTACTCCACATGACAGGTTGGACATATTAGACATTACATCATTAATAGTAACATTAAAGGTTCTTCTATTAATATAAGAGGTAAACCATTGGAGAACAGCACCAGAAAACCATCTCAGATGTAAGTGGATCAACCAGTATACTATGATCTACTGTATCAAAGGCAGCATCAGATCAAGTCAAACTAAAACTGTGTAACGACCAGAGTCAGTGACATCATCACGTCACTAGAAACTTTCAGAAGATCAGTTTCAGTGGATTGATCTAAAACAAGATTAATATTTATCATAAATATCATGCTGTTCCATGTATGAGGTTAGCTGCATTTTCTCTATGATTTTAGACATGAAGAGAAGCTTAGATATGGGTCAGTAGTTTGGGACGTGCTGCTGTCGTGGTGACGTATCGATCATTTCCTGTTTACGCTCTACCGCTGCTTGCAGCGCTCTACTACTGTGTTCTGCTAACTCTAATCAAACTTGTTGTCATTGATATTTTAGCCTTGAAAACACTTGTTTTAATTTTTTACCGTAGAGTTAAACGTACGAAGGTTAAGTAAAAAGCAATCCCGCCTCTTATAGGCAGTGTAATCTCCTTTAAACTTCCTTTTGTCCTTAGCTTAGCTTAGCTTAAATTTAGCACCTATGGCTTCTCTCTCCTCCCCTCCGCTCTCCTGCCCGGTGTGTCAGATGTTTAGTTACTCCTCGTCCTCCTTTAGGGACAATGGTAGTTGCATAAAGTGTAGCGTACTGTTAGATATGGAGGCGAGGATCAACAATCTGGAGAAGCGGTTCCGCACCCCTGATACCAAAACCGAAGCTAGCAAGCAGGACCTAGCCGGTGCGGACCGTGCTAGCTCTAGCTTAGCCTCCCCCCGGCCAGCAATGAGTGGGTTACTGTCCGTGGTAAGCATAGTCGAAGGTCAAAAAGCCGCTCGGGACACCACCATGTTCACGTCTCAAACAGGTTCTCCCCCCTCCGTGAGGACAACACACTCACCGGGGAACAAACTCTGATAATTGGCGACTCCATAGTGAGAAACGTGAAGCTAGCGAAGTCAGCGGGCATCGTGAGGTGCATCCCAGGGGCCAGAGCGGGCGACATAGAATCAAATCTAAAGTTGCTGGCAAAGAGTAATCGTAAGTTTGATAGGATAGTCCTCCATGTCGGCACTAATGACTCCCGACGTCGTCAGTCGGAAGCAACCAAAGTGAACATTGAATCAGTTTGTGCTTATGCTAAAACAATGTCGGACCCTTACCAAATCTGACCAGTGATGACATGTATAGCCTATAGCATGTCATCATTTAACCGCTGGCTATCGAGGTGGTGTCCAGAAAACGAGGTGGGCTTCATTGATAATTGGAGATCCTTCTGGGGAAAACCGAACCTGATAGGAAGAGATGGAATCCATCCTACTTTGGAGGGAGCATCTCTACTATCAGAAAACATGGCACATTTATGACATCTCATGAATGAGACCATGTTACAGAGGGGGAGTCCTCCACGCCCCTCTGCGCTTGCCTTAGGACAGTTTCCCTCCCATTGCTATTATGATAGCTGTGTTCATCGCCATGGCAACTGTTGTGATGGTGATGAATATTATTTTATGGAGACGGTGTCTGTCCCCCGACCCATATTTCACAATAATTTTAACATAAAATCAAATAAAAGAGCTATCAATTATAAAAATCTGAAAAAAATTAAAATCTCAAATCTAGAAACACCAAAACATAAAAGCATTAGATGTGCTCTATTAAATATTAGATCACTGAGATCCAAATCTCTACTAGTAAATGACCTTATCTCAGAAAATAACTTTGATTTATTCTGTTTAACTGAAACATGGCTGTATCAAGATGAATATGTTAGTTTAAATGAAGCCACTCCTCCCAGTCATTTAAATACTCATATGCCACGAGACATAGGCCGTGGAGGTGGTGTAGCAGCTATTTATCATTCCTCTCTCCTAATCTATCCTAAACCAAAGGCCAGTTACACTTCCTTTGAAAGCCTGGTTCTAAATTTATCTCATACCAAATCAAAAACCTGCCAGCCAGTCTTATTTGTGATAATTTACCGTCCTCCAGGCCCTAATTCTGAATTTCTATCAGAATTCTCTGAGTTTATATCAAACTTAGTCCTCAGTTCAGATAAAATACTGATAGTAGGAGATTTTAATATCCATGTGGACAAAGATAGTGATAGCCTGAGCTCAGCCTTTATGTCCCTAATAGACTCAGTTGGCTTTTTTTCAAACTATTAATGAAGCTACTCATCGTTTAAATCATACTCTTGATCTTGTTCTAACATATGGCCTTGATATTAATGAACTAAAAGTCTACCCTGAAAATCCTCTGCTATCAGATCACTTTTTAATATCTTTTAACATTATCCTAGAGGATCTCGCACTGTGCAATAAAATAGTTACAAGTAGAAATCTGTCCAATAGTGCTGTGGCTAAATTTAAAGAGGCCATTCCTGCTGCCTTAAACTCAGTGCACCATCCAATAAATAACTATGATATTAATTATAACCCCTCTCAACTGGATCTGCTTGTCGATAGCTCTGCTAGTCTACTAAAATCCACCTTGGACTCAATTGCCCCATTGAGGGAAAAAACTATTAAACGTCAGAGGAAAGCTCCGTGGTTTAGCTCTGAAACTCACACACTCAAACAAACAACCCGTAAATTAGAGAGAATGTGGCGCTCCAATAAAACAGAGGAGTCACGAATACTTTGGCAAGAAAGTCATAGTAAATACATGACAGCCTTACGACATAGTCCATCTACATACTATTCCTCACTAATTGAAGAAAATAAAAATAATCCGAGGTACCTTTTCAGCACTGTAGCCAGGCTAACACAAAGTCAGAGCTCTATTGAGCCCATGATTCCTCTAGCCCTCAGCTGTGAGGACTTTATGACATTTTTTAACCATAAAATTCATAAGATTAGAGATAAATTAGCCACTCCCTGCCTTCACCTGGGCCTGCTGTACCATTAAATGTAAATAGGCCTAACCTAAACTGTTTCACACATATAGGACTTCAGGAACTTAACTCTATTATTTCATCCTCCAAACCATCGACCTGCCTTTCAGATCCGATCCCAACTAAGCTGTTTAAAGAAGTTGTTCCCCTGGTCTGCCCATCTTTGTTGGAGACAATAAATATATCCCTATCAATAGGCTACGTGCCACAGTCCTTTAAAGTAGCTGTAATCAAACCCCTTCTCAAAAAACCTACTCTTGATTCCAGCACTTTAGCAAACTACAGGCCTATATCTAATCTTCCTTTTATTTCAAAGATTCTTGAGAAAGTTGTGGCGGCTCAGCTCTGTGAATTTCTTCAAAACAACAGCCTGTTCGAGGACTTCCAGTCAGGTTTTAGAGCTCAACACAGCACAGAGACTGCTTTAGTTAAAGTAACTAATGATCTACTCTGGGCTTCAGATGAAGGACGACTCTCAGTGCTGGTTTTATTAGATCTTAGTGCAGCTTTTGACACTATAGATCACTATATTCTACTAGAGAGATTAGAGAAATTACTTGGAATCACAGGGACTGCCCTAAACTGGTTTAAGTCCTACCTATCTGATAGGTACCAGTTTGTACACGTGAATAATAAGTCTTCTGTGTACACTAAAGTAAGCTACGGGGTTCCTCAGGGCTCTGTGCTAGGTCCAATCCTCTTCTGTATCTATATGATCCCCCTTGGTAATGTTATGAGAAAATACTCTGTTAACTTCACTGCTATGCTGATGATACCCAACTGTATGTATCAATGAAGCCAGGTGAGACAAATCAGCTATCTAAACTTGAGGCCTGTCTAAAGGACATTAGGGCCTGGATGGACCAAAATTTTCTTCTTCTCAACTCAGACAAGACTGAGGTCATTGTACTGGGCCCACGACACCTTAGAGAAACCTATGCTAGCCTAACTGCCCTAGATGGCATTACTCTGGCACAAAGCACAACTGTTAGAAACCTTGGGGTTCTATTTGATCAGGACTTATCCTTCAACTCTCACATAAAACAAACTTCAAGAACTGCCTTCTTTCATCTCCGTAACATTGCTAAAATCAGATCTATCCTGTCTCAGGGCGACGCCAAAAAACTAGTCCATGCTTTTGTTACCTCTAGACTGGATTATTGTAATTCTCTTTTAGCAGGCTGCCCGAGCAAGTCGCTTAAGACACTTCAGCTGGTTCAAAATGCTGCAGCACGTGTACTGACTAAAACTAGGAGAAGAGATCACATTACTCCTGTATTAGCCTCTCTGCATTGGCTTCCCATAAAATATAGAATAGAATTCAAGATTCTTCTTCTCACTTATAAAGCCCTAAATGGACAGGCACCAGTCTATCTCAAGGAGCTTGTAGTGCCATACAATCCCCCCAGAACACTACGCTCTCAAAATGCTGGACTACTCGTTGTTCCATTCGTCTCTAAAAGTAGTATAGGAGGAAGAGCTTTCAGTTATCAGGCCCCACTTCTCTGGAACCATCTACCAACCACGGTTCGGGGGGCAGACACCCTCTCTACCTTTAAGGTTAGGCTCAAAACATTCCTCTTTGGTAAAGCTTTTAGTTAGGAACCAGCTCATAGCTCATAATTAAGATGCAATAGGCATAGACTGCCGGGGGGGGGGGTCTGGCATGCTCGGTTGGAGAGGGCGTTAAGAGAGAGGTCATTTAGGTTAGAGAGGGACCGGAGAGGGTCCCATTCCTCTCTCTAACACTCCCTCTATGTCTGCTTCTTCCCTTGTGTGTTTGCTCCTGTACTCCTTCTGGCTTTTGTCTTGCAGGTCCGTGGGATCCTCAGTGTGGAGTTACAGAGTCTCAACAACTCTGTCTCCACCCTTTCCTCTGCACACACCCAACACAGCATAACGTGGATGGCTGTTCATCATAGGAATGGGATCCACACAAGGTTCCTGCTGCTTAACAGAAGGTTTTCCTTGCCGCCATGATGAATTCATGTTGGGTGTGGGATACATATGTATGTGTATATACGTATATATGCATATGTGTGTATCCATAAAATGAAGAGTCCGTCCTTAAGACTGCTCTACTGTAAAGTGTCTTGAGATACCATTGGTTATGATTTGGCGCTATACAAATAAAGATTGATTGATTGATTGATTGATTGATAGTTTATAGGCTCCCCGGATCAAGATTGGGTTTTTTAAGAATGAGGTTTATTATCACATGTTTAAAAAAGCTGGGGACAGAGCCAGATAAAAGTGAGAGGTTTATCAGTTTTACCATCAAAGGACCAACAACATCAAAAACGTTTAAAAGCAGAGAAGTAGGAACAATGTCTACAGAGCTCGATGAGGGTTTCATCTTTCTACTAAAATCTGAACATCCTGTAGGCTGACAGGAGTGAAGGAGGACCATGAGCTCACAGGGGCTACTGTAGTGCACAAGCTAACCAAAGGAGGAGTGATGCTAGCCCTGATATCTTGTACTTTATTTACAAAGAAATTTAAAAGATTGTTACAGTCCTCCTGTGTGTGTACAGGCACATGGGACGGTGAGGGTGGAACAAGATTTTTAATAGTATTGAACAAAACCTTGGGGTTTCTCTTATTTTGCAAAACAAGATTAGTAAAATAAGCAGAGCGGGCATGCTTTATTAATTCATTTAACTCCATTATCTTTTCTTTTAAATAGAGTCTGTGCACCTCTAGTTTAGTGGTTTTCAACAACCGTTCCACTTTCCAGCAGCTTCTCCTAAAGCTAAAAATAGCTTCATTCATCCACGGACAAGGTTTCTTATTAGAGCCTGGAGTATTTTTAGCTGGTTCTACTGTGTCCAAAACAGACAAACAATGGCTATCAAAGTTTGTCATAAAAGTGTCAACATCATCACTAGCAAATGTAGTTCGATCAAAAGAGGCAGAAAATCCACTGATTGCTGCTTCATTAAGAAAGAGTCTCTGCTTTTTCACATTAGAAGTAGTCTGTACCAGTGTGATTGACAGATTAAATACGATACAGCAATGGTTGCTTATTTGTAAGTCTTCAATACCTAGATGGTCAATCATTAAACCAAAAGAAAAGACCAAATCAAAGTGTGACCTTCAGTGTGTGTTGGACCTGACAGATGTTGGACAAAGTGAAAAGAGTCCATTAGAGACATCAGCTCAGCTGCCATAGGACAGGAGGAATTATCAACATGTAGATTAAAATCACCAAGGATTAATACACAGTTTAACAATATGACATAAACTCAGAGAATTCATCTAGGAATAAACGAGCAGGACCAGGAGGTCGGTAAATTAAAACACAGTAAAAAGGAGCTTGAATGAGTTGAACGTGTTCATGTCCAACAGTCTGCAGCTGAAAGAGTCCCGGTATACGGGCACTAATCCTCCTCCACGTAACGTGAGCTGTGGCGTTCCAAACACGGAGCAGTCCGGAGGACACAGCTCATTGAGATGAATGTGCTCATTCTCCCGTTGCCATGTCTCCGTAATGTACATCAGATACAACCTGCGGGACATGAGAAGGTCCTTCAGGAGGTGAAATTTGTAGGCTAGCGATCTAGCATTCTGCAAGCTGAGGCGTAGAGTCACTTCCTTGTCGGCCTGTGGAGAGCTGCGGCGCAGTGGACAAAGCCATCCGTGATCCACACCATGGTGCCGGCGTCTGTGGAGCAGCGCTTCGAACGGCAGGTGACGCAGGCCGGAGACCTCGACTAACCTCAATACGTGCCTGAAGGTTGGACACTATCAGCGCAGTGATACTTTGGCACAGAATACTGATGCGTGCGGCTACAAACAAAAGTTCCAGCAGAGCGGGCAGACGGCAGCCGGTACATGCTGGCGCCATCTCTGGCGTTAACAGCGGTGAATAACATATTCTTCACACATCAGACATAGATAAAGGAGACCTCCATAAACAACAGTACTTTATCTTTAACTTTGGGGCCTTTTCTACGGCATCACATGAAGCAGCTCAGCTCTGCACTGCAGCAGCTTGTGTGTGTGTGATGTCATCGCAAGTTTGCTAGTGGGATGCATTTGTTTACAGTGGCGGCACAGCCTGGGAACAATCGATAGCAGAATCATAAAAAGTTTTTGTTTGCGATTCCAAAAAATCATTTTACTAAGAACCTTTTCCCAAACGAAACCGGTTAACGATGCGCATTCCTAATGCTAACTGCTGCCACTTGTTACGTTAACTGCTGCTACTCGCTACACTAACTGCTGCCACTTAATATGCTAACTACTGCTCTTTTCCGCAATCTCCACAGAAACAACCTTGGAACGATTTACCTCAGGCTTAGCTTCACAAATGGCTTAAAGTTCTTTTAATCCAACCACTTTTTAGCCATTTTTACAGTCTTCCAAGCTGTCAAGACGCTCTCCTTCATTTCCAGGTTTCTCGACCTTTCCAAATCTGTAGCCAAACTACAGGATACGGTAAGCTTAGACTCGGGGTACAGTTTCGAGCTCCGCTTCTGGTCTCTCCTAATGGAGGAATGGAACGATATCCCTTTTTTTTTTTTACAATAATATCTTATAAACTTCTATAACCTTAAAACTATACACAGATGCAGCACCTTTCATTAATTTCAGGAGAGTTTTCAACAAGCAGTGGTTTGCTGACCAATGCCTCATCCACTGCACTAATGGAACTGTACCCTATAGTGATAGCCTGCCACTTGTGGCAAAAACACTGGTCCAGGAATCAAATCATGTGTTTTTGCAACAATGAGGCAATCGTCAGTATTATTAACAAGGTCGTTCCTCAATCCCATTTATTAATAGACTTGAGAGGCGGCTAACCTGGTCTTCTGCGCTGGGTAACTTTATTATTTGAGCGGCCCACATTCAAGGCCTGGAAAACTAACTTGCTGATTCTCTGTCTCAATTTCAATTTCAGAAAGTCCACCAGCTGCTTCTGGGAGCAGCTCCATCAAGCCTGGTTTGCCCTCCATTCGCTCAAACAGTGTTAGATTAAGCAACACCTGGCAGGACTTCATGCTCTCTGGCTAAGCTAAATCTACATTAATGATACTCGTCTCACTCTCACTCTTCCGCTCTTTAAAAAAGTAATCATTCATTTAAGTAGCGAGTATTTCAATCTTTATACAGATCTGCTATTAAGAAGTGTGTTTTTCTCTGCTTTCTATGTCTTTCTTAGAGGTGCGAATTCACTCCACACACAAGATCCTTCAAGGTGATGTCAATATCAACAGTCACCTTTTTTCCCTATTTCTAAAGCACTCAAAGACTAATAAAAGAGGAACATCAATTCTAATTTCTGAGACTAATTCTGCTTTCTGTCTTCTGTCATCCATGATTCGTTACCTGAGGAGCCAATCTCAGGCCAGCAAACAACAGCCTGTCCTTGCTACGGAGGAGGGAAAGTCCATGTGGGTTAGTAGTCCTGCGGACTCCCTCCTCAACGCTACATGACTCATTCATTCCACATAGGAACAGCAACAAGTGCAGCATCCATAGCACTAGTCTCCATGCTAAAGGCTATAGGACGTTGGACATCTTCTGCCTACTAAAGGTACCTGCAGTCTGAGGTTCAATCCATCCTTAATGATCCATGCTGCTTTACCCCATTCAGTGCCAGCCGTTTTAGAGCATTTTGACTGATTTTTAAAGACCCACAGAATATTTTGTACTATGACAATCTGTCATCAGTCTCTACTTTCATCAGAAAAAAAAATTTGTTTGTAGCTTGTTTAGTTCTTCCATAATCAGCAGTTAAATAGAGCAAGTTTTACAAAAATCAACAGTTTCAGAGCAAAAAGCTGAGAAATCAGGCTTTTTCTAAAAAAAAACTCAGTGATTTTGAAGCATTTTTTTTTTTTGCTTTATCGAAAACTACAACATCTGAACATTGGTTTCCTTCTAAAAAAAAATAACAAGACTGAGACAAGGCTTTTGATCTTTGATGGCAAAATTATTATTATTTTGCTATCTGGCTCACAGTTAAATGTTTTTGTTTAACTTACTCTATTTCACCCCCCCCCCCCCCCCCCCCCCACACCCCCTGTCAATCACACAGGCGTAATTTCCTCTTCCTCCCACGCAGAGATGACCCGTTTGGCCCACTCAGGTCCACACATATTCTGTGTTAGTACAGTATGTGGTGCTGTGAGCTGCTGGATACTTCACAATATCACTTCATAGCGCCATAATCTCCCTCATCCTGCTTATTCCTCCTTAGCTAATGGTAGCATCAGTGGCTAATCTCACTTCTAAAGGTGTACTGCTGCCACCATCAGGGCACAGTTGGTCACTACATCAACAGAGAAGCCTCATATTCCCAGTAGAATTCCATCACAGTGTGTCCTAGCAACTTCTGTGAAAAAACGTAATTGACGAATTATCTCGTCAATGGCACTGAGTGAGTTAACTACTAACCCGGCATAATATGGTCTAGGGGGGTCTGGCTGACCACGCTCCTTGTTTCAGGCATTCCATGAGGACTCATAATGGGCAAGGGAGGAGTTCTCTCCCCGCCCTGGGCTTTTTCACACAGGCACGTGGAAAAGCAAGCAGGACCCCGTCTCCTTAGTTTAGGAGGACCCATAGCATTTCATATGCTCTAGCGTGGCATTGTATGGTGTCTTTGGGGTTTCTGCTAACCACTCTCCTTGCTTTAGCCTTTAGCTAGGGCTCATGGAAGGTCAGGGAGGAATGCTCTCCCAACCTCCGTCTTTCCATATAGGCATGCAGAAAGGGCAAGGGGGTCCCGGAACAGACCCATACCACCAAATACAAGAATACATGCACATCATTGTAAAGTGCTCGGAGGCACTATATAAAAACGAATGCATTATGATTATTGATAAATCATTTATTTTTGATTTAAGCGGTCCCAACTGAACTAAGGTTCAGTTCTCAGGATGAAAAAGTGAAACTCACCAGTTCTGGAACAGATTCTGTCACATGATCTGAGCAGCTCCTCTCATTGTGTTTGTGTTTCTCTGTTCACAGCTGCACTGAGACCTCCCCACTACTACACAGCTACACAACTACACAACTACCAGCATGCAGCGGGGCCGCAAACCCCCGACAGGAAGTGTGTGTGTCCAGGATGGGGGAAGAACTGGGGATCAGAGTGGAGCACACACACTCACACTTCCACATCAGTATGTGTGTGTGTGTGTGTGTGTGTGTGTCTCATTAATGTTTAAAGCTGATGTTGGTGAAGTGTGTGTGTCCACAGAGGGCTCAGTGTGTGTTTGTATGTCTCTCTGGGTTTTAGTGTGTGTTAACATGATTGTTTCTGCAGCTCAGGAAGTCTGCTACACATGCACACACACACACACAGTTGTGTTCCTGTCTGTATGAGGTGAGCTAACAAATAAGCTCTATAGTTTAGCCTAAACAACAACAACTGACACAACTGCTGACCACAGACACTGAGCAACTGGTCTGTACTGGTCTGTGTCCTGGTGCTGGTCCACTGACCCAGGTTGTGTAGCATGTCAGTAGCGTGTCACTCTTCTTTAATCCAACATGTTTTTGCTGCTCTGATCTGTTGTGACTGCTTGTCTTTTACGCGGTGACTTCAGAGGCGGCCACGGCGTTTGGCCCCATGCCCGGCTCTCCTCAGGCTCCTTGTCAGCCCGCTGCTCTTCCACTGCCTGAAATTAATTTCCCTTCATCAGTGACCCATGATGAAATCCTGGAGCAGCTGTGAAAGAGCCAGTGTCCCTCTGTTAACTTAGTTTGCTGCAAACTTTGAGCTGGAACACACACACACACACACACACACACACACACACACACACACTATGGAGGGTGGATCCATTCTAAATTCACACACACCACTCTAACACACGTGTACGTGTCTAACTGTCACTAAACTTACCTAATGTCAGTAGTTATGTGTAGTGACAGGTGTGAGTGAAGCTATAGTGATCATGTGACCTTCACTATGTAGCACCATCTACGTGACATGTAAACATTATATTTTAGGTGTTTAGGTGCATGAATTTAGAATGGATCCAATCCACACACACACACACACACACACACACACATACACACACACACACACACACACACACACACCATGGTTCCCACGGTCAGGCCTCCCTGGCTCCTCCCCCTCAGAGAACTGGTGGTTTATTTCACCTCTCAGGTGTGTGTGTGTGTGTGTGTGTGTGTGTGTGTTACAAAAGGAAATGTCCCTGCTGTAGTGAAGAAGTCTGATCTGCTCTCAGGACATTAATCCCATTAAAATACAACTGGTAATCTGTCAACTCTGATACACACACACACACACACACACACACACAGGCCTGTGAGGTTCAACCAACAGAGCTATCAAACCATTGGGTGGATGAGACAATGATGAGTGTGTGTGTGTGTGCGCGTGCGTGGGTGCGTGTGTGTGCGTGTGTGTGTGTGTGCGTGGGTGCGTGTGTGTGCGTGCGTGCGTGTGTGCGTGTGTGTGTGTGTGTGTGTGTGTGTGTGGTATCATCTCCTGAAAAAAGAAAACAAAGCAGGATGAGGAGGCGGAGCTCAGGCTAAGATTATGGAAATGAGGCCACGGCTGTTTGTCCAGTCGTGAAAGGGCGAGACTCCCTGGGAGAAATACCAAGGGCTGTGTGTGTGTGTGTGTGTGTGTGTGTGTGTGTGGACAGGGAAGGGGGAGGGGGGTGTGTCCTCCAGTCTTCTACATTATCATATTTCCACATAATTAGTTGGTTTTTCCGCGTGAAATGAGGAAGCGGCTTGACGGTGCGTTCACTGCCTGGAGGACAAACGGCTTCTCGTCTCCAGCCTGTGATAGGGAGGGATGACCTCTGACCTTTAGCTCTCACATCATTGACCCTAAACACAAACACACACACACACGCAGAGTGTTGGGATTCCTCATCTTAATACACATATGAGCTAACAGGAGCTAACAGGAGCTAATGGGAGCTAACAGGATATAATGAGAGCTAACAAGGGCTAACAGGAACTAATAGGAGCTAAGAGGAGCTAACAGGAACTAACAGGATATAATGAGAGCCAACAGAAGCTATCAGGGGCTAAAGGGAGCTAACGGGCTAACAAAAGCTAATGGGAGTTATTAGGAGCTAACAGGGACTAACAAGAGCTATTGAGAGCTAACAGGAGATAATGAGAGTTAACAGGATATAACAAGAGCTTATAGGACCTAAAAGGAGCTAACAGGGCTAACGGGAGCTAATGAGGGCTAACAAGGGCTAACGGGAGCTAATAGGCGCTTAGAAGAGTTAATGAGAGCTAACAGGATATGAGAGCTTATAGGAGCTAACAAAGGCTAACGGCAGCTAAAAGGAGCTAATGGGAGCTAATGGGAACAAACAGGGGCTAATGGGAGCTAACAGGAGCTAACAAGAGCTAATGGCAGCTAATAGGAGCTAATGGGAACTAACGGCAGCTAATGAGAGCTAACAGGGGATAAAGGGAGCTAATAGGAGCTAATGAGGTTTAACAGGAGCTAATGGGCACTAACAGAAGCTAACAGGGGCTTATAGGAACTAACAGGGGCTAACGGGAGCTAACAGGAGCTAATGGGAGCTAACAAGCACTAAAAGGGGCTAATGGGAGCTAACAGGAGCTAACGCAGAGCTGCCAAGCCTCACGCTTTGAGTGTGACAGTCACTCAATTTGACGTATTCTCACACCACACTGAACATTTCTCACGCTTATATTTACTCTGATTGACTGACAGAGAAAACAATCCATGTCTCCTTGTACCTAAATCTAACCAACCATGGCAGGCATCACACAATAATAAACCAATCAGAAGCAACGTAAGGCGGGTCTTGACGAGCCTAACAACACCTCACACAACAAGCATGGACTCATCAACATGTTTTCAGAAAGAAAGTGTTTCTAGAGAACAGACACTAACTACACTGTAAAATAAAACATAGTGTTTCAACTTAAAAATATGAGTGAAAGGGCTGCATTAGAATTTTGAGTTAAGTGAATAAACACAATTTGTTGTCTTAACATCACCATATGTTCTCCCAGATTGAAATTTCATGTTGTTTCAACATGTTATTTAGTTAGTTTGATTTATATTTGAAAGTTGATACAACTTCTCTTAGTTATGTTAACTTTAACACTTGTAACCCAAACTAAAAATTTTAAGCTGTCAAAACTGTTTTTTTTGGATCATTTAAATTGATAGAACTGACTTATATAAATCAATTGAATCTGTAATTTCATGTAGACTCAATTAAAACTATCAGGTCATTTGAAAGATATTTAGGTATAAGATGTATAAGTCATCTGAACTAACCCATTTCAGAACAATTTTCCATACAAAAGAAGGGGGGGGGGGGGGGGGGGGGCACTGTAATCACTGGCATTGTACATAAACCATTTTAAACATCTTTGGCATTTTATCATTCATTGGAAAAACCTCATTTGATGACCAATTTGACATCCGTAAAAAATACAAAAGACAGGCGATAAACACATTCTAATCAAGCCAGCTTGATTTTATTTAACTTATTAGAACAGGCTGCACTCAAAGGGCACATTTAACAATGATCAAAGCAGTTTATCAATGTTTGATACTTTGAAGAGAACATTTTAAGTATCTGAAATGAGATAACTGATGGCACAATATGACCCAAACACAGAAACTGTTGAATCTGTATGGATATTTACTCCAAGCATTTTGACACCACCATCCCCAAATTAAAATGGAAAGAAAACAAATTATTACAAAGTCAACATGATAATAGCATTTATATAGTAATTCTAAAAAAACATATCTGGTGCACATTTTATTCTTGTCAGTTACCATTTGGTCTTAACTTCTGACTTCTTTCTTGTAATATTCTTAACTTGTGCATCTAAATGGTTTGGACTTATATGGGGATATTTTCTGATGGAATTAAGTAACAATAAACAAAACTCAAAAGTTGCAAAGACCGTGCCAAACTTGTACTTTAAAATGTAAACAATGTTTAAGAACTGGAAAAGTTACAGTGCTTTCCAAAAATGTCAGACATCCTTATGTCATGACATGACACCTGTCGGGAGAATCTACATAGTTTTACACAAGAGTCTGTTTCTCAAACCATGCACAAAGGAGGAACACTGTCCTCCACCAATGTTCATCAGGACCTTTTGAATAACTTCAAATGTATACCTGAGTTCCTTTGGATAGTCTATATTAAGGGCAAAAAGCAGACCCATCAGTAGGGCAATGGCATGAGGGATGTCCTTCACATCAGGCAGGACGACGTGTTCCTCAAGAACTACTGATGTGGTAATGACGTCCTCTCCATCTTTCACCATCACAACTCCAACTTTTATCCCCCGAGTGAATGTGGCTTCCTCGTCAGTGGCCTGCACCAGTTATAAAGCAAATCACTCATTAAGACCATTTGCATTATTTGGAGAATTAATTCTACAGACAGCCTTGTTAGAACACATGTTGTTATAACCACATCTAAAATATTTAGATTTATAAAGGAATTGTTCACCACTCATTTTGAGACACATGCTTACCTGAACAGTCTTGAATGCACTTGAGGGATCATCCTTGAGAAAATAAGGAAGGCCAAGCAGAAACACGGACCTCTTCCTCTGCATGGAGGACTGATCGAAAAAAAAAAAAGTAGAAATGCAGATTTTTGTTTAGAAATGACAAAATCTTGATATCCTGATCCTTTCATTCTGCTTTCTGTATCCAGTGGATTTGTTGGACATCTTGACTTCAAATTTTACATTTTAAGTTTACAGACTTACTGTGATAGAAGTCTCCTCCAAAGTTGCTTTAAACAACAGTTTGATTTTTCTGAATAGTCTTCATTTTTTCGCAGCCTTTTCCATTTTTTAAATTCTTGATACTATAATTTTTGGAATATATTTTTTATTGTCAAGTTACTTAACTTTGACCAATCACTCTGGCATAAGCTGTAATGAGTTTGTGTCAAAACATAACTGGTTCTTGCTAAATTTGCACTGGCAAGCTTTTTCAAACATAATTTGTATTTGATGGATTTATTTCCTAAAAGGCATTACTGAATTACTATCAAATTGTCAACTTTTCTAATTATTTTTAGAGCACACCAAATAATACTGTCACATGGTCAGATACACAGGCTGAAAACTGGTAAAAATGTAAGTAAAGTCAACAGGAAATCTTACTAATTGAAATACATTTACCTGTATGAACATTTTATTACTTACATCATCATCAAGACATTTCATCTGTCTGGTCAGTGCAAATATCTTCCCATCCTTGGCCTTGAACAGCTCCAGGAACCTTGGCAAATACTGATCCAACCCGTTGAAGAAAGCGTTCTTCAGGTCAACAGATGTAAGACGAGCAAATTCTGCTTCAATCTGTGGATAATGAAAGAAGTTGACCAAAAATATAACAATTAATTCTTGGCAACTTTAAACAAGTTCTTCCGTAATGTCTGTGATTACTTTGATAATGTTCAATGATACGCTTACGATTTCCACAGAAAAAAGTACAAAGTTAGGTCCACTTCATCCAGTGTAATAGACCTTGTCACCATGGGCACCTTCAGAATAGAGAAAGAGTGAAAACTCAGTTAAACAATTAAAAAATTAATTGTTACAGTATGTTAACATTTCACTGAGCAAACTTGCATGTACATCTCAATAACCTAAAGCTAAGAGAGTAGAACTCTGGTTATCTCACAACAAACTACATGTAGGAAGTACATTACCTTCAGAGGGAGGTGGAAGCCAATCATGGACCATCAGCAGCACTGGTGAATCCTGATGTACAGCTGTAGAAAGTACACAGCAAGCCCAATTTGGACATTGGGAAATAATAGCTAAATACATTGGAATGTTTTTTTTTAGATTATTATTTTTGTTCTATCATTGAGATTGAACAAAAACCTAATTTGCTTCAGAAACTTACTATGTACAAATGTGACAAAGTAAAGCAGCCAACCTCAATATATAGAAAGTACTGCCACTGTGTTATCCCATTGTAAACTATCAACCTTCCTTTCCATTTGCTGTCCAAATTTAAACGTGGCGGATAAAGCACTCCAAACATAGTTTTAGGGATGTAACGATTCACTCAACTCCGGATACGATTCGATTCACGATACTGGGTTCACAATACGATTCTCTCACGATTTATTTTACAAAATGGGACTGTAGACAATTTTTTTTTTGGGAAAAGAACTAGAAAATGCTGCACTATTTTCCTGTTATTTTTCATTGTCAAAAGAATTCCTTGATAAACTATTCAAAACAATGCAATTTAACTAAAATTAAATCTTGAATGAAATAAATAAAGGAATAATACAAATGAAAATGAAGCCTATTAATTTAAATTCTGGTTCTATAATAAACAATGCAAAACTGCATAATAGTTATTTTTCTTTTAAAAGTGCAACTGAAAATGTATTTTGTGCCTTAACAATTGGACTTAAAAAAAAAAAAAAAACATGATTGCACTGAATTACATCATATTTGTTTGGACCAGCAGAGGGCGCTGGTAACACAGTGGTCGGTTGGCATGCAGATATCTTGCAGTGAAGAAGAGAAGCTATGCTAGCAGACAGTGCTAATGAAAAACGTGGCTTTTACAGATATTAAAGTAATATTACAGATATTCTTTCGGTGCTAAAGGGGTAATGAATCATTTATTAACATATTTAAGAGTAGAAGACGGCCAGAAAGAAAGTATTAGCAGACTCCGCCCACCGCCTACACTTGTGGATTACCGAGTAAGAACCCCCCCCTATTTCCCCGCCAACCCAACCAACAAACAGCAACTTGACTTCTAACGTTCAAATATAAAACATACATAGTTATATTTAACACTGGACTTAGCATTACAACAGAAACGTTCAAATTCTGAGCTTCTCTGCTTTCCTTTAAGCTAATGCTATTTAACTGCTAAAAAAAAACTTCAACTTCGACAGAAAAACAAAGAAAACTTACCAAAATGATCGACTCCTTCAACCTGGTCCAATGTCACCTTTATATAGACGTAATAGTTTTAACTATAAATGAAAATGATGAGCAGTTTGTCTTTCTGAAGCTAGTAAAGTGCTGGCAGACGTTGCACCTGCGTGAGAGGGCTTGGCTGATCTTCTTCTTCCGTTATCATTGGCGGTCTGGCAAAACTGACTTTGAGGCACCTATTGCCACCTAGTGGACATACGTTTTTATGCTCAAAAGTCAAGTCGACATAGATCTTTCATTTGACTGGACATGAAATTATTGTTTAACATTTTTTGTGTAGTTAAGATGTGTTTAACTAATTATTCTAAATTATAACAACAACATAACCAAAGGCTTGTTCAATGGACATAAAATAAAACATTGGGACAACAAAAATGCCAAAATACAATTTACAGTGTAATCATGTTCACTGGTTATTAGGGTGGAACAATATTGAACCGTTTCGTTACACGACATTCGGTTCGGGTAAAGCGTTGTGCATGGGTGAGTTTCTGGAACAAAATGGAAGTTGCGTGTTTACTTTCACATACAGCTACAAGTGCAGCCCGTGTACATCATGGCTGACACTAGCGAGAAACCAGAGCTGGAGGCCCCTCCCCCTGTTACTAAAGTCTTCTGCTTGAGAACACTTGGACTTCCAGGAGAAAGACCAGTGGATAAAACGAGGGCAGTGCTGACATTGTTCAGCTGAGATCAGGTATGTCTCTGGGAACACGACGAACACATTAACTCACGTGAAACGTCACCACCTGAGTGTGACTATCACTGTGATTAGAAAGCTGACTCAGCATTTAAACAGCCTCTCCTAGTCATTCAGATCTGATCAAAACTGTAACAACTGTCATCAGAGTTTTAATATCAGCAGATAAAAGCTGTTAATAAGCTGTGAGGAGATTATTTCTATAATATTTAATGTACTTTTTGTTTGAGAATATTATTATTACCAGGCAGCACTTTACAACAGTATAGTCGTTTTTTAACTTTATTTTCATATATAATGTTAAATACATTGTTGATTTACTAAAGTTTTGAATAAACAACAAGCAAATTTATGTTTTATATTTTGTTCCATACTGTACAGAAAATGAACCAAACCGTGACCTCAGAAGTACCCCCCCCCCCCCCCCCCCACCAGTGTAATAAACACTGCTAGTAGCTGAATTACACTTGTAGGTTATATCATCATAAATACATAATCTAATGTTCATTTGAACTGTTCTTATGATTATTATTGTATGTAATAGTGTATTTCTATAGACATTGATTCAATGAAAAATGACTTGATGTTTGAATGTTTTTACATGATGATCTTTTTAATGACGTCCTTTCTGTTGCAGACAAGGAGAGCTGAGGTAAAGGTAGCACTGCCTTGGGCCACAGTGTTTTAAGTGGGAGCCTCTGTCATCATCAACATCTGTGATAAACACCTACAACATGAGACATGTCCCCAGATAAATGATGGACAGTTGTTCATATGAAATATTGACTAATAAATGGATTTTGTCAAAGTTCTTGTTAGTTTTCATTTGTAATTTGTGGTTGATTAAAACTATCATTAGGAGGCCACAGTGCAGGGAGAGCTGCTGGTATGGAGGTGATGACATCATTCTGAAGGTAGAAATCAACGTTAAAACAAAGTCATGTTAAAAAAGGACTTTTTTTTCACTGGAACACATCATGTCATTAAAGTCTCACTCTGTTATTTTATAAACTTGGCAGCCCTGCTAACGGGAGCTCAGAGGAACTAATGAGAACTAACATTAATTTGTTCTGGACTCCAATAAACTGAGGACGTGTTATGTTGACATTTAAAATTCAATAACTAATCAGGTAAATTATTGGGTTGAATCGTGTTAAAATCACTAGAAAAATAATAAAACCTGATCCTGACAGAAGTGGCTGTAGACTCTGTGGAGCAGGAAAATGAAGCATTGTTTAGCACAAAGTCTTAATTAATGTAGAACATTATATTTTATAAATAATGTTCTATGAACAGAATAAATGGTGGTCGGGCATGTGAGCATCGGTTTAAAAGGATTAGAGAGAGAGAGGTTGATGATGAGCAGAGCGTCAGGAGAGGAGCATCTCTGCATCTAGCTTAGCATTAGCATTAGCATTAGCAGAGGGAGGGATGTAGACCACCTGACCAATGACACGAGAGAAAAAAATCAGCTCAGCACCAGCAGCTCCTTCTTGGTCTAAAATATGATCTAACCAACACCAGGCTCCCTCCTATCTCCTTTCCTATCCACTTTTCCTTAACCCTGTGGATGACATCATGGGTTTAAGGAAAGGTGTTAGGAGAGGAGTTAGGAAAAGGCCATCATGTTTGTTTTGACAATCAGACACACTTCCACTAGGTGATGTAATAATCTGACGCTGTGAAGGTTAGTGACTGTGGTGAAAAAACTACACATTTCCTAAAATGAACTAAAAGCTAATTTCTAACTTTCCACTGATATAATGTCATAAATCACAGGTTTGAATGTAAATCAAAGGAAAAGAGGTTACCATGGCTACGAGGAACTAAAGGTAAACTAAAGAACGTCACAGTGAGAATGGTTGTTCACACACCTACTCATCAATATGAATTATGTATAAATAAAACGTGGATAAAAATGTCTATGATAATTTTTTTTAGAACCACAGTCTGTTTCATGTCAGTTATAATCTGATTATATGTCTACATATAATAATAAATGGGTTTTAGAGTATTTATTGAAATTATTATTGCATTATTGTGAGTCTCCGTAAACCCTTGGGTGTGTGTCCCTTTAAATGTTGTTGCCGCAATGAATTGTGGGTCATCATTATGTGGTCTCCTTTGGTAAAGGATGTATCAGTGTTTCCTAGGCTAAAGTCGGTTATAAAGGAAACATTGAGCCTCATTTCCTGAGCTTAAAGAGAATTGGAATGCTCTTTATCATGGCACCCACTTAAATACTTTCAGGGTTAAGAAAAAGTGGATAGGAAAGGAGATAGGAGGGAACATTAGGACATATCTCTAATCAAACAGATCCAGAGCCACATGAGGCTCATCATAGTTT
>NW_021145154.1:30000-31078 GCF_900634775.1 Gouania willdenowi
ACACTAACACAGCTAACTCACACAGCTAACTCACACAGCTAACTAACACAGCTAACTCACACACTAACACAGCTAACTCACACAGCTAACTCACACAGCTAACTCACACAGCTAACTAAGAGGCAGCACCAGTGGCCGGGGCTCGGACATTCAGGCGACAGTATCCGCCATCGCTGACACCGGTGCGCAGTCAGACCTTTGGTCACTGGAGGAGTTCCTGGCCTGTGGTTTTTCACGTGACGATCTGCGCCCCATTAGCCTGAGCCTGTGGGCCACGAACCGTTCCCCTATAGCCATTGAAGGGGCATTTTTTGCCAGGCTCTCGACGGTCCCCAGCAGCGGTGTAGTAACATCCTGCCGCTCCATGGTGTACGTGAGCAGCTCTGTTCGCGCCATGTACCTCTCCTACAAGTCACAGCTCAACCTTGGCCTCCTGTCCGTGAACTTTCCGTCCACAGACGGACAAAGCCCTGTCGCTCTTGGGATGACTCCTGAGCCCTTGTCCGTCAATGCCACGTGGTCCAGCCGCAAGGAACCAGAGAGTACTCATCCTGCTCAGTGCTTGTGCCCCCAGCGCCCTTCGGACGCTGGCGCTATACTAGGGCACCTCAAGGTTTCCTTTCATCGGGGGATGGCTACAACTGCCGTTTTGATGCCATCCTTTCTGACTATGAGCGTAAAGAACGCTGTGTTGATGACACTATTCACTATGACGCTGACCTGGAACAGCACTGGTGGAGAACTATTGACTTTCTCACGTGTGTCGGCAGATCGGGCATTGTGTGGAACCCGGACAAACTCCAGTTTGCGGAGAGGACTGTCGATTTCGCTGGTTTCAGAGTCTCGGATGCCACTATCGAGCCGCTTCCCAAGTACTTGGACGCTATACGTGATTTCCCCACCCCTGACTCCACGACGGACATCAGGAGCTGGTTTGGGCTTGTGAACCAGGTGGCCAACTATGCCCAGTTGCGCGACACAATGGCACTCTTTAAGCCGTTTCTCAGCCCTCGTTGTAAGTTCTCGTGGTCCCCCGAGCTGGAGGAGGCTTTCCAGGTTTCCAAAAGGGCCATTGTTG
>NW_021145155.1:0-25310 GCF_900634775.1 Gouania willdenowi
GTGGGTGGCCTGGTGGAGAGGGAGGAGGCAGGTGAAGTTGGTGAGACAGGGAGAGCGGCGGAGGGTGTGCGTGAGGAGCGCACAGTTACTGAGGCTATGGTGCCTATAGATGAAGGTGTGTCAGAGGGTGCTCCTGTAGTGGAGCGGCGTAGTCAGCACAGGAGTGTACTGCCAGTGCGTGCTGCTGCTGTGTGCAGCGCTGGACGGGTGAGGGCAGGAGTGAGTGAAGCAGTCAGCAGTGACAGTGATGAGTGTGTGTCTGACAGTAGTGATGTTTCTTACACTCACAATGTGATATCCACACACTGGTCTTTGTTAATATTTATACTCCAACAAATGGTTCAGAGAGGAAGAGCTTTTTAGAAATAGTTAAAGCGAGGTTGGATCGCTGTGGCCTGGAGGATTTTTTATTCTTGGGTGGGGATTTTAACTGTACTGAATTTGAGTTTTTAGATCGTAATCATGCAGAGCCACACCCGGCTTCCCAGCGCGTTCTGAGACAGCTGATCAGCACGCATGGCCTCGTGGATGTTGTGGAGGAGGGTACACGCAGACTGCAGACAATATACTTGGTCCCACCTGACAGAAAACAGGATCAGCCAGGCTTGATCGTTTTTACTGTTTTAAACACCATTTTAATGTTTTTAAGCGCTGCGACATAGTGCCAGCTGGTTTTACTGATCATTGCTTGGTTTTGTGTCACTTTGCAATAATTTTTTTTTTACCAAGGAGTGTGTACTGGCATTTTAACTCAAATTTGACATTTGATAAAGGTTTTAGTGAGATTTTTAGTTTTTTTTGGAACACCTTTAGACGTAGGAAAGCTGAGTTTAAATGTCTTAAGCAGTGGTGGGACTATGGCAAAAATGCAGATTAAACTCTTGTGCCAGCAGCATACACTCAATGCCACACGTGATGCCTGTGGGTCTATAAAGGACCTGGAGACTGAGATTGTGGAGGTTAGAAACTAGTTCTTCCTCTGGAAATCAGGGGGGCATTGAAACCCTCATATTAAGATTAGTTTAGGACACACCTACATAAGGTATAATACTTTCATACAATATTACGGTTACCCTGATGTTTGTATGATCATGCATATAAAATTGTATTCTAAGAATGTTATATTTATAAATAGTGCAAAAAGTTTTTTAAATATACATAGTCTATATTTTTTTATATTTGTATATAGTAGTGTATATAATTTTGTATATATTTATATAGTTAGTACACATGGCAACTGTAAATATATGCGAGACAAATGTCCACTCGCCTACACTGAAATGTATCATGTGACCACCCTGTCCAATCATGTACACTATAAAAACAGGTGTGCCAGAAAGTACAACCTATGTCTGATGAAGGGCGGTCACCCAAAACGTCACGTCTTTTGGTGTTTATTAAAAACTGAATTTGGGAGCAAACTATGCAGTGGTGCGGACCTTCGTTCCTTTATAGCTACTTTGAACCAGGTTTGAACCATAAGCCTGGCTCTACTGAGAACACTTTGATGAAATACCCCCTGGTCCAGGACCTGGAGAGGGAAACCAGGTGCAGTGGACTTCAGTTCTCGCTCTAACTTCCCGTAAATATCCAAATATCTCACAAACAGAACAAGATTTTTATTGAAAAACGCTGCTTATTTGGTTTTTTTCTGTCTTTATGTTTTGGTTTTAAATCAGTAAAATAAAATAACCACTGTTTATTTGTTACTATGATTTAGTTTTAAAATGTAATAACCACAGAACGAAGGGTACACAGATAATAACCGTCTTTAGCCTGTTTTTATGAATATTCATAAACTATCTAACTGCTCCCTGGGTGTCTGTAGTTAGCAGCCCACTGCTACCCCTCTGGGAAAATGGGTCAAAATACAGAGAATGAGTGAGTGATCAATAAAGTTACATTATTTTATTTATTATTTTCTACCTGTCAGTTGATTATCCAGATGTGTCGCTGGTTTGGCTGGTCCTGAGCTCTACGTCTGGTGTCAGCAGTGAAAGTGTGGAGATGTTATCTCTGTGTGGCTACCGTTAGCTGGAGGTTAGCTGTGGGCTACATGGTGCTGTGGTGTGATGGACGTCTGATGGTGGCTCAGAGTGGGAGTTGTTGTGGTAGAATGTTCTCCTGTGCATCAGGACTTAAGGCCTGTCTGAGGGAATGGGTGAGGAAGCTCCATGACTTATTTACCTGTGATGTACCATGGTGATAATTGATAGACAGAAAGACATCATTCCATTATGTTACATGTACCATAATATGCAATATTACGTTAAGTTGTTTAGATTTAAACTGACTTGTAGAATACTTGTACTCTATTTTCTTCATCAACACTCTAAACACAGTTTTTATTTATAATTGTAGTTTTAAATTTAGAATGTCTTTTAAATCCTCTTTTTGTGTATTTCTATAAACAGGAGTGCACATAACTTTGATTGACTGGTGCTCAGGGAGTATGGAGGACCAAACCTGCCAAATGTATAAATGTATTAATAAATACTGGAATAAATATATAAAAGAATGAATAAATTCTTTTACTTTAAATGTGTGAATAAATTAATAAAAGCGATTAAATAAATGGGACATAAATAATTAAATGTCTTAAATTGATTTATACATTTATCTATTTCAACATTTATTTATTTATTCTATTTATTTCCAAATTTCTGTGTCCGTATGCTAATGAGGTAGGAGGGACAAACCTCAGTCTCATTCAGGATTGGTCAACTGAGCGATCCAGATGAACCCAGTACTGAATTGGATTTAATTACAATTGAGTGATGACTTAAATATACTGACTGTTTGAATTTGAGGTTGTATACATATTCATACCTTGTCCTTTTGGACTCATACACTAACATTTACAGCACATTAAGGTTTAAGGTACTTGATTAGGACCTGGTCAGTATGGGGTTTGAACCTATGACCTTGGCATTATTAGCAACACGCTCTGTCCAGCTGAGCTAACTGGCCTATGAAGCTCCAAAAATGTGTAAAAATATGGTTACGAGTTAAAACGTTTATGGTTCAAAACACCTAGAAAGTGGGCAGTAGACAATTCTGCAGTACTCATCCCTTAGCTTAAAGCTGCAATATGTAAATTATTTGTTGTGTTATTTGGTCAAAAATCCATAATCATCTTTGAGCATATTGTAATCCAAAGTGTTCTGAGTAGACAGTGAATCTCTTCTCCTTCTCCAGGCTCTGAAAATGAAGTTGATCAATACAGGATAGATGTCAGCCAATAAGAGATCTTTCTACCTACAGGATGATCCTATGAGCTGTTTAAGCATTACTATTGGCTGCTCAAGCAGCTCATCAAAAGTCAATGTGTGTTCTTGATCTGAGAGTAGAGAAAGTCTCATGGCTTTATATTCCAGCAGAAATCTCTAACGTGACTTTTGTCAAATCAAGAGGAAAAATGAAGACTGAGGTGGAGAAGCAACAGAATAAAGGCACAAACATGTTCAGGAGGAACAGAGTCACAGAGGTTCCTCTGACTCTGTGTGTGTGGTGGACTTCACTTGATCTGCTTTCAGTCCGTGCACAGTCTGCCCTGAGTCAGAGAGAGAGTGATAAACAGCTCAATGTGACAAAGACTAAGGAGCTGATTGTGAACCTGAGGAGAACCAAGAGGCCAGTCAGCCCTGTCTCCATCCAGGGGGTTAGTGTGGACATTGTGGGGGAGTACAAATACCTGGGAGTGGTGATTGACAATAAACTGGACTGGGGGAGGAACACTGACTCCCTCTACAGGAAGGACCAAAGCCCCCTCTATTTTCTGAGACGGCTGAGGTCCTTCAACATCTGCAGGAAAATGCTGAGGGAAGGGACCCTCCGAAGGCGGGGCTATAAATGTCTTGCAAGAAATGAAAGTCAGCCATTTTCTTTCGACTCGACCGGAGATCATACTGCGTGATAACGAGAAAAGCCGAAATAGATAATAAACATGTGAAGCAGCAATGGTCCGAGGCGGAAACACAGTGCTTTGTGGTGCTGTGAAGTAACGAGGAGGTACAGGAGAAGCTCAACTCTGCCACACGGAACAAGCCGATCTTTGAGGGTCTGCAGCGGGAGATGGCGGCCGCCGGGTACACCCGGACAGTCCACCAACTTTTAAATAAGTTGAAGAAACTCAAAAAGGACTTCCGTGACCGGAAGCGAGAGCTTGGGTGCAGCGGCAGTGGAAGGGTGGTCAGCCCACATTTAAAAATGTTGAACGCTGTGCTTGGGGACCGCCCAGCCAACGTGTCGACCAGGGCATTGTGCTCGGCTGTGCTCGAGGAAACGGCAACAGAACCCGGTAAGTTTGAATGCTGTTAGCTAGTTGTGAGAATGTTTATTATTAAGCCCCTCTGCTAGCTCGTCAATAGCTTCGTCAGCGGCTGCCATGGGTAAGATACTATGTAAACAAACTAACAATGCTGTATTTGAACTCATCCTGAAATCTACTGGTAATGACTAACAGTAATGTCTTACTTGTTTATGTCTGTTGTGTTCTGTCTGCATGGACCTATCACTATGTGTCTGAAATAAAGTTTTGATGATGATGGTTTCCCATATGCTTTTTGTTTAGGTAAGAGGAAGAGGGACTCGATTGGGGAAGTCCTCCAATATATGGAGAAGTCTGACGAGGTGTTTCTGTTGGAAGGCAGGGAGGACCGTCAACTCTCAAAGGTGATTCTGGAGAGCCTAACGAACATGGACGCCCAGGGAGCAAACATTATAGCTCCTGATGGAGGAGCAGGGGAAGAAGTAATGTGCTTTTCCCCCTGAAAACATGTACATACTGTATAATATTGTAAATAAAAGTTTGTTTGAAGTGATGTGTTTACTCTCTAATTTCAAAGGACATTTTTCATATTTAGTTTTACTAGTCTTCTTCTTCACATGTAGAAAATGCAGTTACTTACAAGTCATATATGTAGTTTTCAAACCGTTGCTGAATATTACCAATTCTCACAATATAATGTAAAATATAGAGACAGTAGTTTAGTAAATATTAACTTGAAATGCGTACATATGTCATTACTACGGTGGCTGGGAAGTGTAAGGTGAATGCATTTAAAGAAATGAACACAAATGCAAAAAGGTCACAACACGAATGCAAAATGGCTACAACGGAAGTGTTTCCGACGGACCGGTATTACAGACGGACACGTTCTGGCGGATGTTTTTAACCCACCAGAACAGAGAAGAACAAGAAGAAGACATCGAAACGCGTATGAAAGTAAGTGAAAGTTGATTAGGATACTCTTATATTTTTCATATCAGTCTATCATATCATAACACCCGTACGTCTGTAATACCGGTCCGTCGGAAACACTTCCGTTGTGGCCGGTTTGCATTCGTGTTGTGACCTGTTTGCATTTGTGTTCGTTTCTGTAAATGCATTCACCTGACACTTCCCAGCCACCGTACATTACTACCACTCCTTCCTTGCGAATGATATGGTTTTATTAATTTTGCTGTGATCACATTGACCCACATATGGTAAATTGTGTCTAGGTCTGCATCAGCTGGATTATGTTTAGAATTTCTTTTAACCCGACATTCAAAGTGTTCCGTACTTTACATTCACAGATGTATATTATAGTAATAATATATGTACATACCGGTCAGTTAAAAATGTAGTTGTAGCTTACAGTACAATCACAAATCTATGGTAACCAGATTTTCTTTCTCAGAAATTAGTTTTAGATCTTGTTATACTGTCATATATACAACTAATCAATATGCACCAGCTCAGATATATTGTCACTATTGTTTTTTATATGTATATAATGTTATTGCTCTTACTTTTTTATTCTGTCACTCTTTAATTCCTGTACTCTAATCTTTAAGGCCCTGATGGAAAGCTTAAATGTTTGTTACAACATATAGCAAATGTAATGTTAGTGTCTTTGCATTTTATTTGTGGACATTTCAGGCGGTGAAGGTCCTAACCCCTTTGTTGAATAAAACAGTATTGGATTGTCATTTTAAATGTATTGAAAAACAGACATTACCCTTAATTATTATTCTTTATTTCAGATGAACAAGACAATTACATTCATGGAAATACATACACATATCAATTTCTTTGGTTCCCAAAGTTGTACAGATAACATTTCCAGCCACATCACAAACCAATTGGGTTTTTCTGCATGATTGAAATACTGTATCAAGGCTTCCCTGATGTCAGCCCCCTCTGCATTGCCAGTGTCGGGCAGTGGTTGGACGGGAGGCTGATTGTGTTCCAATCCGGCAGTCCGCCCCTCAATGAAGTTGTCCCCATGCACTTCACATATGTTATGGAGAACACAGCAGGCCATAGCCATCTTGTTGCTCAGCTCTAGCTTACAGAGTTTGGGGACAACATTTCTTTTTAGGAGACACCTCCAGTGACCTTTTAGTCTCCCAAAAGCCATTTCAACCACAGATCGAGCACTGCTCAGTCTGTAGTTGTACGTGCGCTGCTCAGGGGTCAGTCTGCCTGTGTCTGAAAATGGTTTCATGAGCCAGTTCTGTATTGGGTATGCTGGGTCACCAGTAAGGTAATCTGATCTCAACTGTCTGCATGTTTCAAACTGTAGGCTTCAAACTAATAATAAACTGGTATATTAGCATTTCCTGAAGTTCAAGTGAGGATGCATAGCTGAGACACCCCCCCCACCCCCACCCACACCCACACAAACACACACACACACACATATCAAAGAACGCAGAATCTGTCACGCCATCCACCAATCAGGAGCCAGCAGAAGGAATATCAGTGTGAATTTCACTGTGACATCATCAAACACTGCTGATGACATCATCAGGAGCTGGTCACACATCTAAGGACTCAGCAGCACATTGAGTATTCTTTAATGAGGGACAAACTTCTGAGAAAGAGACACTATAACCTACAAACTCCTTGGACTCAGTGAATTTACTTAATCTCTGTCACTCTGACAACAGTTATATTTTTGATCTAATGATAGAAGTGCATCAGTTCAATGTAAAGAGTCTGGAACAAACATGCTTTGAAGCTCTGAAGGATCACCTCTGTCCAGAAAAATGCATTGGGCTGTGGCAGTTTACTAGAGTCTGGTATATTCCCATTTTGTTTCAACTGAAGAATGAGGCCTTTCACTTTATCTGTGAGAATTTTGAGGAAGTTTCACTCTGTGTAGAGTTTTTGCAGCTTGAGGTGCAGGAGCTGGCTGATATCCTGGGTCAGGATGACCTTACTGTGACCCAGGAGATCACAGTTTATCAAAGTGTTTTAAGATGGATAAACCACATGCCTGAGGAACGACAGGGAGCCATTTCTACTCTGTTACCAAAGGTACGACTGGGGCTGATGGACAAAAGTTACATCACAGACAATGTGCTTAACAATGATGTGGTAAAAACAAACCCTGAGTCCCACCTCTTGGTCTCTGATACCCTAAAAGTCATGTCTCAACCTTCGTTACTCTGCTCTGAGTCTGGGATCAACAACACCTTGTTTTGCCGTCGCTTGCCAAACGCCGTCTTACTGATGTTCAGATTCTTTTCTAAGACCATAGAGGCCTTTGACTACAGAACTAACAGCTGGATCACAGTTCACACTCATCCCAGTCTGGAGGATTCCATGACTCACTTACGCTTCTACAGCACTGTCTTCCTTGGTAGATGCTTCTACATTGTGGGTAGTGGTTCAAGATGGACCAACCCCTCTAACAGAGTGTGGAGGTATAACCTAGTAACACACACTTGGCAGGAGATGTCACCAATGCAGGAGTCACGGTACTTAATGAGTGTTACTGTGCTAAAGGGATACATCTACGCTATGGGAGGCTACAGGGATGATGATGGTACCTCACTAAGAACTGCTGAACGCTACCAGCCCAACATCAACCAGTGGACGTTCTTTGCATCAATGAATGAAGAGAGGAGCTATGCCAGCTGCACCACACTGAACAACAAGATTTACATATGTGGAGGACGGAGTAACTATAGAGTACTGAATACTGCTGAGTATTACAACCCAGACACCAACCAGTGGACACTGATCACTCCTATGGGAACACATCGGTGTGACCTTGGGGTCGTTGCATATATGGGCCACATTTTTGCAGTTGGAGGAAGCGATGGGTCCAGATTTCTGAGGTCTGCTGAGGCTTATGACCCAGTGACCAACACCTGGTACGATGTCCCTGAAATGGTCCAAACACACAGATACTTTGGCATTGCAGTGATGAACAAGCAGATCTTTGTTGTTTCTTGTAGCACAGAAAACATAATTGTTGAGTGCTATGACTACACTGCAAATACTTGGTTTGTGGTATTTTCTGGCATAGACCACTATGATTGGGTGAGTTGCTGTGTGATTTCTGGACTTCCCAACATGGCTGAGTACTGTTCACCTCATAAACCCATCATACCCAGGACACAGGTCTAAAAAAAGTCTAAACTAGATACTGAGACAGAGCAAATGTTATTTTCCATGATCCTAACTGGGAGTGTAACCTGCTCTGACCAGGTCTGTGTGTATCAATAAAAGTGTTTAAAGACATTAGAAGAACTAATGTGTGAATAAATGGATCAGTTCATGTCCCAGCTCAGATGGGATGGTTTTAATTAGCCTGGATCAACCTGAGATGGTGATGATCTAGAAAAATAGGAAATTTTAGTGGTGACAACATATAGCAGACATGTAAATCTACTGAATTTAATTATTATTATTGTTGTGATTAGCAAATATTTATTTTAAATATCAAGACAAAACAATGCAATTATGTGACACAACAAACTATCAAAAAAATAGAACCTATTTTAACATTTAGAATAATAACACTTACAGGTATAGTGTAATTGTCTCGAGGGAACAATAACAACAATGGTGCAAAATCCAAAAGCGATGCAGAACACTGCAATCAACAGTTAAAATATAAAAGTTTCAGTACAAGGACATTTCTACTTTCTGTTTGGTTTTACTAGTCAGTAACAAAAATCTTAAAATCAAAGAACACAATGTGCAAACAACACAATAGAATTACATAGAATAGAACAAGAATTAAATTAAAATAAATATAAATATGGGCAGAAGATTAGCAGGTATAGTTACAGATTTTTAATATTAATATGTAATTAAGAGAAAACATGTACAGTAATTGTAAAGGGTGTGTTTAATGTTTATTGTACAATTTAAGTTATTAATAAAAAATAAAAATTGGAGGTTGCAATTTGGCATCCCTCCAGCTTTGGTGGTGGAGTTGGTGAGGGGAACAATGATGGGAGTGCACTGAAGAGGGCAATGGTGAAATCCACTATGGAACAAAAATGGCCTTTTATGGATTAGTTTGAACATGGCTGTCATAACAATGGATTTGGTATATTGAACAGCAACTTACCCCCACACAGATCTAAGGTAAAAGGAGGTTTCAGGACCTTCTTCCACACTCCATAGAACTGCACCTTAGCACAAAAGTCTGCCCATCTTCCCTTCAGTTCCTCCATGTATTTGTGGTTGGTGCCACCAATGATGCGATGCAGCTCATCCATTGCCTAGGACACAATTCTGTTCAGTTATTACCACTGAGCAGGCTTAATACAAGGCAGACTGCACAGACAGAAGCACATAGTACCAAGGACAGAAGTAAAAAAGCTGACATTTCCAGTGTCTTTGAAGCAGGGATATGCCTCAAAGAGTTTCATAGGTTGGTCTTCTTCCTTTGTAATATCTGCATCAATGAAAGCCTGCCTTGCCTTGAACTCAAGGTCCAACATTTGGGCAAAATCGCCTTGGTTGGGTTTTGTGTTGGGATTCTTGTACATTTTGCTCAATGTTTTGTAGTGACTCGCCTGCATCCTCAGACTATAAAATAAGATGGTGAGGCAAAGATGTTTCCATGGAAACACTATTACACTAGCATCAGAGAAGATAAATCATAGTTAGTGGCATGTGTATGAATAAAATATAATGCACAATTATATTAGAAAGTAATTAGTCAACACAGGCATAACAATACTGTGCTGCTACTTCCCCCACGAGGTTTGACAAAACCAGAAAACAGTAATCATAAAGAGAGTAAGGTACACCTATCAGAGGTCAAACTTCACTTCACCTAAAGTCTAACAAGCAATAACAGTGTGAGTAGAGCAGTGTTTTCTTATTGGACTTTCAGATTTTTCTTTAGGAATGGTCAATTACCTATTTCATTTGATCATCTCAATGTTTTACTAAGCGTAAGGAAAATGCAGTGGAGACGCTTTTCCTGGGGAAAATAATGAAATAATTTGTAAACACATAAGCAAAATAACAGTAAAACACAGGTCAATATCCAACATTGTGTACATTACAATGTACTCTGGCACATGAGACAGAGGCAAATATAGTCTCAGTACAGGTTTAAATGTTTTTAGATGTACACAAATCAGAACTATGACAGAATTGTTCCCACTTTTAGCACAAACCTCCATTTAAACTGTCCTCGCTGAGGTCATCATTGCTCTCAATAATTATGGTTGAACTGCTTGTGTCACCACTTCTGTCACCATCAGTGTCATTGTCTGTGTTGTTTGAGCAGAAGAAACTCTTCTTTAACACCCATCGTTGTGGCGTGCAGCCCTGCCTCTTCCTCAGGGACCTCATCTTTTGGAGTCACTTGTACATTTTGGTGTAGATGCTCAACTATGGTGAAATATTATTAATAATAACAATAATAAGTGGTTTTTCTTGTTGCTGTCCCACCCAAAGTTTAGGTTATTAAAAGAAAAAAAGTTACAAGTTTTGGCTTCTTGGTCACTGGTATTTTCACACTATTAAAATTGTGGGAGATTTTAAAAAAGAAGACAATTAAGAGCATTAATAATATGAGACAATGTTTCAAAATAAACTAACAGTTGGGAGCTGATACAACTTGACTTACTCATTTTCTCTCACTGTAGTTGTTTTCCACGGCACTTAAGTAAGGCATTTTTTGCATACAGGGACAGACAACATCCAGCTAACAGTGTGCAACATTAATGTGATCAAAGCTACCAATACAGATGCTAACTTTGCTTAATAATCACCAAATATGAATGAAAAACATGACTTACCCTCCAACACTGACAGTACGGTGTTGTCAAAATCTTCCATGCTGACAGAGTTCTCCTGCTCGCTGAAGCCTTAACACGTAGTACCTGGTAAAGACCCACAGCTAGCTAGCTAAAGTTCACATTGGCTAACGTTAGCTAGCTTGTTTAGCAGCCCCTGTGGAGAACATGTGACAAAATACATGTATTTGTTAATATTTCATATCAACCAACTGTCCATCATTTATCTGGGGACATGTCTCATGTTGTAGGTGTTTATCACAGATGTTGATGATGACAGAGGCAGGGGGCTCCCACTTAAAACACTGTGGCCCAAGGCAGTGCTACCTTTACCTCAGTCACAGTGGGTGATATGGGAAAAAAATCATATCACCATTTATTTTTTGTAAAAACACGATCAAAATACAATTTTTTTTCATTAAAATCATTTAAACTATTTTAAAGTTATTTACCAATAAAACGAACCAATTCACCTACTTAAAATCATCACCCTAAATGGAAAAAAGGAATAAAAGATCATTTAAGACAAGGTCATTTTCAAATATTTTTTTTTGAATTGTATGTAAGCAATTTATCAAACTGGTTCCAAGTACAATGAACATCAAACAAAAGATCTGACATGTTCTTATAGTCACACAGTCTTTTAACTATAGTGTTGTTTGCATGGGTTTTTTCCGGGTACTCCGGCTTCCTCCCACAATCCAAAAACATGACTATAAGATTGAATGGAGTCTCTAAATTGCCCATAGTAGTGAATGAGAGTGAGTGGTTGTCTGTCTGTGTTGCCCTGTGATGGACTGGCGCCCTGTCCAGGGTGTACCCCCACCCAGCGTCCAATGATAGCCAGAGATTGGCACCGGCAGACCCCCGTGACCCTGTCAAACAGGAATAAGTGGGTCTGAAAATGAATGAACTATACTTTAGCATTAGCATTAGCATCACTTGCTACATAACAAGGCATCATATCAGTCTAGTGATTTCTATTTGTTATTGAGGTAACACACATATTAATAAAATCCTACTTTAAGCAGTGTTTGAACACCTCATTTTACACAGTTTAGACCAGGGGTCCCCAATCCTGGTCCTCAAGGGCCACTATCCAGCATGTTTTAGATGTTTCCCTCTTCCAACACACCTGATTCAAATGATCAACTCATCATCAAGCTCGGCAGAATTCTGATAACAATCCTGTTCATTTCAATCACACACACACACACACACACACACACACACACACACACACACACACACACACAAACACACACACACACACACACACACACACAAAATTATTTAAATATTTGTAATTTAAGATGTGTTAGGATCTTTTTTTCAAGGAATTACTAAAAACTTTTTCTTGTTGGTCATACTTTGATATTTTTGAAATGACAATTAGAATAACTTTTGGATATCATACTTATAGATTTCATACTGTTTTCTTTCTCTTGATGATTAGAGTTGATTGACTTTATTTTTTTTGTAACACTCCACAACACTTTACAGTTGTAGCTTGAATAAAAGTCTTGTTTTTGAGTTAAAAGGTAAATGAACTAATGATCTTAATAACAGACATGGATAACATTATTTCATATATTGAGGAATCATATATACTGTATAGACCCTGGCCCAGAATGCAGAACAGTGGCTGATCACCTGAGGTTATAAAAACAACCTCACCACCTAAAACGTCTAATCAAAGGTGGGGGGGCTGAACTGTACATGGTACGTGGTCTATAGATTTAACTAGGACTCTTTAGAGAGATAATAAAGACATAAATACAATCACAAATCTGTTCCCTTGTAATCTATATAAATATTAGTAGAGGCATAAATTAACATAACACCTGGTTACATTTGTGTTTTGTTCTAATTACTGTTTTATTCTAATGATTTGATTTACTTTTCAGTTCTTTGGGTTATTTTCTTACTTTTTTATTCACTTACTTCTTTAATAATCTCTGTCAGTTTGAATATTCTGTTACAACTGTGTGGAATAATGTCATTTTCCTCTCTTTATGTTCTAAAAATCTCACAACTAAAACCCTTATGTGTATTTATATCCTCAGATAGATAAATAAATATTTAGACATGGATAGAAATTATAACTTGAAATATTTAAAAAAATCATAATCAACCTTTGAAATGTATATAAATGTAGTTTTTTGTTCACAGGATACAGACATCACCAGCTGAGAACAGAAACCATTGTACCAAGTATTTGATTTAGTCTAAGACATGTGTAACAAACACAGAGTAGCCACACCAAACGCCATATTTGAACCTATATTTATCCCTTTTTTTTTTGCCATATTTTTGCTCCTTTTAATGCATTTTTGCTACATTACTCCCTTTCCTGCCACTTCTCCATCAAATTTCAATGCCTTTTCTGCACATTTTTTCAACTTTCAAGACATTTTTGGCACATATAAACCCTTGTCACCACTTACTTATGTTGACCAATTATTGTCACGTTTATCATCTTTTCACCATATTTCATGCTTATTTTGGCCAATTTAACCTCATTCACGATTTTTCATGCCCATTATTTGCCAGTTCAAACTAATTGTTCCTAATTTTTAAATTACATTACCACTAATTTGCGAATATTAACCATTTTTTGTGAATTTTAAAATTTCTTTTCAGCATCTTTTCCACAGTTTTTGGTCACTTTTAACCCATTTTATTTCTGATTAAAACAATGATTTACATCTTTAAGATGACTACAAACTACGGTGCAAATAATAATAATAAACGACCTGGATAACAGTGGATATTATTAAGATAAATAAATGTGTTTATCACAGATTCATAGAACAATGGACCATCATTTCACTGACTTTATCGATGCTCCCCAAACATCTCTCCCCTTTATTTCCCCTCATAGATGGTCCTGTCTCCACATGACTGTTCTTCAATGTTCATGCCTGTGATCAACCACCTTCAGGTACAGTGGGGGTCCCCGGTCTCTGGAACCTTTATTTTTGAGGGTCATTGGCTGAAAAGTTTGAGAACCACTGTTCTAAGTAACAATGAAAAATCACATGTTAGGTTTTGTTTATTCAGACAAGGCTTTTCAGGAAATGTTTTCTCCTGACGTGTTTCGACTGTCAACTGCCAGTCTTCTTCAGAGGTGATATGCTTTGATCTCCCTATGAGTTCTTTTAGGAAAATATCAAAGCATTTTGAGATGGCTTTCATGTGTCCTCATGAGTTCTTTTTTTAGGTGTGTAATGTTGTTGTAGATTGCATTTCATTGGCTTATTCAGATGAAAGACACAATTTGTTCCCAATTACAGGGGTAAAGCAATAAATAGCACAGAAGAGCTCGTAAACTGTTGTGTACCGTGGGAGTCGTCCAATTAGTTCGTCACTGAACAGTTTACTGTTGGATACTCATAATTCATTACAATAGTTTTGTCTACATAGATAAAGGTCTTTCACAAGGTAAGTTAGCAATCTAATATGTTAACTTAGGTGTTTGGTGGCTGGCTAGTGGCTAGCTTCAGGTTAGCTGCATTGTCTGATTGTAACCAGGACTGGTGGAGTCCTGCCAGTTAATAATTAAAGTTACCTGTCAGGTATGTTGCTACTGTAAAGAAAATCTGCTCCTAAAATAGTTGTATTGTCATTAGCTGTATTTAATGAATTTCCCTTCCTTTGTTGGTCATGATGAGCCGCTAAGCACTTGACTTATTTCCTTGATTACGGCTGGTCTGGTGGCAAGACAAGGCAAATTTATTTGTATAGCGCATTTCATACACAAGGCAACTCAATGTGCTTTACATGATAAAACATTCAATTGTTTAAAATCAATAAGAACATATAAAAACATCAGTAAAAATCAATTAAAATCATCAGTAAAATCAATTAAAATCAACAGTAAAATCAATTAAAATCATCAGTAAAATCAATTAAAATCATCAGTAAAATCAATTAAAATCATCAGTAAAATCAATTAAAATCATCAACAAACACATTACATCAACAACATGACTAAAAATCTCTCTCTCAATCATATACAGTAGAGAAAAAAGTCCCTTTAACTTTGATTTAAAAATGTTCACATTGGATGCTGACTTCAGCTCTGCTGGCAGTTTGTTCCACTTCTTTGCAGCATAACAACTAAAGCAGCATCACCATGTTTACTGTGAACTCTGGGCTCCACTATCTGATCTGTGTCCATAGATCTGAGAGACCTGCTGGGTTCATACCTGACTAACATGTCACTGATGTATTCTGGACCAAACCCATTCACAGATTTATACACCAGCAGCAGAACTTTACAGTCTCCTCTGAGGCTGACTGGGAGCCATTGTAAAGACTTTAAAACTGGAGTAATGTGTTCTGACCTCTTTGTTCTGGTTCAGACCTGAGCTGCAGCGTTCTGAACCAGCTGTAGCTGTTTGATGCTCTTTTGGGGGATTCCTGTCAGAAGACCATTACAATAGTCCAGTCTGCTGGAGATAAAAGCATGGACCAGTTTCTCCTGATCTTTCTGAGCCATTAAACCTTTCACTCTGGAGATGTTCTTTAGGTGGTAGAAGATGTTTTTGTGATAGATTTGATCTGACTGCTGAATGTAAGATCTGAGTCAATCAGAACACCAAGGTTTTTGACTTGATCTTTAGCTTTTAAAGATCCAGACTCAAGATAATTGCTGACAGCAGTCCTCTTTTCCTTGTTACCAAAGACAATCACCTCCGTCTTGTCATGGTTTAGTTGAAGGAAGTTTTCACTCATCCAGCAGTTTACTTTTTCTAAGCAGTCACACAACACCTCAATGGGACCATAGTCATCTGGGTTCAGTGATAGATATAGTTGTGTGTCATCTGCGTAGCTCTGATAATCAACCTTACAGTTCTGTAAAATGTGTCCTAAAGGAAGTATATAAAGGCTAAACAGAAGAGGTCCAAGAACAGATCCCTCAGGAACCCCACAGGACATTGGTAATCTGTCAGATTCAAAGTTTCCAATGCTTAAAAAATGGCTTCGCTCCTTCAAGTATGACTTAAACCATTGCATTACTTTAACATTTAGTCCAACCCATGTTTGCAATCTGTGCAACAAAATTGTATGATCTACAGTGTCAAATGCAGCACTTAGATCCAACAGAATGAGAACAGATACTTTTCCTGAATCAGTGTTCAACCTTATGTCATTGATCACTTTGATAAGAGCAGTTTCAGTGCTGTGATGAGAACCAAAACCTGACTGAAATTTATCAAATATTTTGTTGAATGTTAAGAATTGACTCAGTTGGTTGAAGACCACCTTCTCAATGATCTTGGCCATGAATGGAAGGTTCTGATTGGTCTATAGTTAGCCAGTATAGAGGCATCCAGTGTTCTCTTTTTTAGTGATGATGCAATGGCATCATCACTATTGTATTCCGTGACCTTTATTATTCTTATATGTTTTTCTTCTTCCGTCAGAAGCTTCTACTCCTACAATTTTGACATGTAAGATGTCAAACTGTTCAGAAAATTCCGGACTCATATGCTATCGCTTTTATAATTTGTAACTTGTCAACTTTTTGAGTTATTGACTTGGCAACTTTTTGCTCCCATCCACTTACATTAGAAATGTCCCTCACCAGCCATTCTTTAACTGATCCAAACCAATCAACCTTTAACATGTTCAGCTTCTACCTCCAACCCATTTACACTTCTTTCAACCTTTTCAACCCATTTTAACTTTTTCAACCCATTTTAACTTTTTTCAACATTTTCAACCCATTTACACTTCTTTCAACCTTTTCAACCCATTTCAACCCATTTTAACTTTTTTCAACATTTTCAACCCATTTTAACTTTTTTCAACCTTTTCAACCCATTTTAACTTTTTTCAACATTTTCAACCCATTTTAACTTTTTCAATCCATTTCAGCCTTTTCAACCCATTTTAACTTTTTTCAACCTTTTCAACCCATTTCAACCTTTTCAACCCATTTTAACTTTTTTCAACCTTTTCAACCCATTTTAACTTTTTCAACCCATTTTAACTTTTTCAACCCATTTCAACCTTTTCAACCCATTTTAACTTTTTTCAACTCTTTTTATATTCACAAAGGTTTTGGTCCGACAACTTTCATCAGGTCATTGCACAGAACATACACACAGTGGAGGCCGAACAATAGAGGGCGCTAGTGCGCCGCCCCTCCTAGCGTTTTGGATTTTTCTTTTTTTTTTAATAAAATTAAAAAAAAAAAAATACACAATCAATTATTTTGAGCACAATGTGTCTTTAAATTTACAATGTCATGTCATTTACAAGATATAAATGATAATTTTCAGGGGAAATGGTTTCCTCAGTGCAGCAGCTTCCTGCTAATGGCTGCCTGGAGCCGTATAGAGAGAGGTGTGTCCTAATAGTCCCTCTTATCTCCTTTCCTATCCACTTTTCCTTAACCCTCGTGGATGACATCCCAGGGTTAAGGAAAGGTGTTAGGAGAGGAGTTAGGAAAAGGCCATCACGTTTGTTTTTACAACCAGACACACTTCCACTAGGTGACGTAATAATCTGACGGTGGTGAAGGTTAGTGACGTCTGTCGTGGTGAAAAAACTACACATTTCCTAAAATGGACTAAAAGCTCATTTCTAACACTTTCCACTGATATAATGTCATAAATCACAGGTATGAATGTAAATCAAAGGAAAAGAGGTTACCATGGATACGAGGAACTAAAGGTAAACTAAAGAACGTCACACTGAGAATAGTTGATCACACTCACCTTCTACTCACTAATATGAATTATGTTGAATAAAACATCATGTGGATAAAAATGTCTCTGATCCTTTTTCTAGAACCACAGACTGTCTGTTTTATATCAGTTATAATCTGATAATATGTCTATATATAATAATATATGGGTTTTAGATTATTTATGCAAAATTGTTCAAGGCATATTTTTGCATTGGTAACTTACATGATCTCCGTTACACGTCAGCGCTCAGGTGTGTGTCCCCCTTTAAATGTTGTTGCCGCAAGGAATTGTGGGTCAGCATTTTCTTGTCTCCTTTGGAAAAAGATGTATCAGTGTTTATAGGCTAAAGGAGGTAAAAAAACAAAAGCATTGAGCCTCTTTTCCTGAGCTTAAAGACAACTTGGACGCTCTTTATCATGGCCATCACTTAAACACTTCTGGGGTGAAGGAACAGTGGATAGGAAAGGAGATAGGAAAGGAGATAGGAAAGGAGATAGGAGGAAACATTAGGACACAACCAGAGAGTAGCAACAACTCTGTTCACTCCAATGATTAATTTTTTTTTCAGCAATGGCGGCTCATGGAGCCTCGCATTTAGTACCTGAAGTGATCAGTTTATCATTGTAGCACATTGAAGCTACAGTAGATTAGACAGTCTGTGATGCACTTTAGAACGGTAAGATGTTTAAATAATCATATTAGATTATTATTATTATTATTATTATTATTATTATTATTATTATTATTATTATTATTATTATTATTATTATTATTACTATCACTGTGCACAGTGAATTATCCTCTGCTAAATTAGTAGATTAAGGCATCATTAGCAGATAACAGATGAGACTAGGATATACGTTACAGGATAAAGTTAGCAACACAGCCTTAACCACAAGGTTCAATTTCATTACTGTCATTTCATCCAACGATGTGGAATTAGAGAAAATACTTAATAAAATAAATATAATAAAATAAATAAAACTTGATTTATTTTGTTGTAGTAAATTAAATTAATGAATGAAATATAATTTTAGAACATCTGATTGTACAGTGATGAGTATCAGCAGAAAAATGAGGAATGGATTCTGGAGTACGAGCGAGCATGATAAAGTTAACGTAACAAAAACAACAATCAAGAAAACTATTTTTGTGATATTACTATGAATTTAAAGTGTATACTAGATATTTCTAAACAGCAAGCTTTAACATAAAGGACACTTATGGATTGAGTGTTTTAAGCTTTGTGTTACTCTGTAAATATCATGTATAAACTCAGCTAATTATGATCATGGCAGAGAGAAAGGGAAGTTAGAAACCATCATTGAGATTGAAAACACAAGTTTAAAATTGATAAACAATGATGAAAATAAATTATACTAAACTAAATGGTGAACTATACATAATACTATAAGTATTATAGGCTATTACTGTATTATACAAGTTATTATACTATCATGTAATATTGTTAGAGTGTAAGTGACCTACTGTAGGAGCACAGGGAGCGGTGATGTCACTGGACTGGTTTCATATGATGGAGCATCAACAGACCATGATGAGTCATGAAAGCATGACAAGGTATGTTTCAAATATGTATTATACTGTGATATTACATTATTTTTATTTTATTTATTTATTTATTCAGTTATTCAGTGTATTAGATATCATACTGATCATTTTATATGAATTATATTAGTAATCACACCTATTCTATGTAATAATTTCACACTACTACTGCTGTGATGCTGCATGGTGAGGACCAATGATGCTGCACGTTGAGGACCAATGATGCTGCATGGTGAGGACCATCATTGGTCCTCCAATGATGCTGCATGGTGAGGACCAATGATGCTGCATGGTGAGGACCAATGATGCTGCACGGTGAGGACCAATGCTGCTGCACGATGAGGACCAATGATGCTGCACGGTGAGGACCAATGATGCTGCACAATGAGGACCAATGATGCTGCACGGTGAGGACCAATGATGCTGCATGATGAGGACCAATGATGCTGCACGGGGAGGACCAATGATGCTGCATGGTGAGGACCAATGATGCTGCAGGTCAGGATGGCTGGAGAAGTGATGCTGGGTGTGTGCATCAGTGCTTAGTAAAAATATGTCTATTTTTATTTATGTATAAACATAATAAATGTTTTCATTGTGTCCAGTCTGGATGTGATGTTTTTTAATCACCCCTTTTTTTAAAGAAAATTAAAAAAAAAATAAAAAATTCAAAGCAATACATACTGTATACAATACATATTAACACATTTTTATACAATGTTTTAATTAATAAAATTTTACATTAGGGAAAAAACTATTTATGGAACTACATGAACATATAATGTATATACACATACATATGATGGTGTACTGTATAAATATTGCCAATTAATGCAGTTATTGACGACAAATTACCAAAAATCCCAGTTATGTCAATGGATTTGAATTACCCGCCACTAACTTCTGGAACAAACTGAGTTTATATGAATCATGTGATGGTCAAGCATTTTGGACTTTGTTGTACCAAAGTAGTGACCCCCAACAGAATCTGTATCCCTTGCTGTGGAAGCGCGCATGAAGGGCGGAGCTACAATTCTGTGTTTAGATATGAGTTTAGCTTATTATTAAAACTAAATGTGGATTGTTACGATCATGCTTTGATTGTCAAAGATGGATAATTATTCATGGTTTATTTTTAACATACGATAATTTAACGTTATTTTTAGAACATCTAATTTCAATTTAATCTAAATCTAACAACAAAACCATGTACGTAAACAGAGACAAAACTGATATAATCCAGACAGTAAGATTAACACTAAAAAGACAGTTTGAGCAAAATACACAAAATATAAATTAAGACATAAAAATAATTATGTTTTAAATATTAAAATTAATACACATTAAACAACTCATATACCTATAAAGCAGACACAATAGATCCCTAAGTGATATATAATTTGATAATAATAATAATAATAATAATAATAATAATAATAATAATAATAATAATAATAATATTCTGTACATACGTGTTGTTAAAGTTAATAGTATTCATAGATCTGCTTGACAATGTCATATATTCTCCTTTTTCTATGATAGTGTAATGTTGCTAGGCGACCAGCCGACTAACTATACGTTAGCTAAATACTCTCTGGGTTCTAGACTCAAACACGCTGTAATTCAGTCTTTAGATCAATGTGTCCAACTTGTGATACAGTAAAATCAACACCACTGTGAACATTTGAACACACTGTCAGACTCAGATCCACCTTTTTCACTCAATGATGTTCTGATGAACTTACTGCAGCACTGCCCACAGTAGTTGTTGATGTAACTCACTTTCCTTTACACAGGAGATCTGATCTTTAGATATTGGTGAATTTTTTATTCAGCCTCTGTTGATCATCATAACTTCATAGCATTTATTCAGACATTCTCAACACAGACACATGGTGATACAGGACTGTGGACCAGAACATGTTATCAGGAGATACAAATGATTTCAGCCTGTCTCACTGTGCCTGATAGAAAATGTATCCCCTCTATAATCCTCAGGTGATGGACTAACATCATCTGCTTTATTCTGTACATATTTATCATCGTTCATAATAAAACTTGTGAATTAGGAACAGTTTCACTTTTGTGGAGAAGAAGAACATGAGACAGATGTGACCTCATGCTTTGTGTTCTCAGATGGTGCCACTTTTAGGTGTCCGGAAAGAAGATTGTGTTGACTTCAAAATAGTGTTGGATGAATCTTATAAGATGGGAATAGGTCCTGATAGAAAAAACAGGCTGTGATCAGTGGGAGGGGCCTATAATGTCACTGTAAAATCCTTCGCCGTCATATTCTAAATGCTGTATCTTTGCTATTTTTCAATGGATTCACATCAAATTTACATGTATTATTGACCACAAGATGAGCAAAAAGATACATTATAACCCCGCCCAAAACCAAACAGGAAGTCAGTTATCTTGTCTGTCTGTCTCACAGAGGACTCAGAGACACTTCTGTCTATCTCTCTGTCTGTGTGGCTGTCTGTTTTGTGTATGTCTGTCTATCTGTCTGTCTGTGTAGCTGTGTGTGTCTGTCTGTCAGTGTGTCTGTCTGTCTGTCTGTCTGTGTGTCTGTCTAAGTGTCTGTCTGTCTGTCTGTGTGTGTGTGTCTGTGTAGCTGTGTGTCTGTCTGTCTGTTGGTGTGTCTGTCTGTTTGTCTGTGTTTGTCTGTCTGTGTGGCTGTGTCTGTCTGTCTGTCTATGTAGCTGTGTGTGTTTGTTTGTCAGTCTGTCTGTCTGTCTGTCTGTCTATGTGTGTGTGTGTTTGTCTGCCTGTCTGTCTGTCTGTTTGTCTGCCAGTGTGTCTGTCTTTTTGTCTTAGTGTCTGTCTGTCTGTCTGTCTGTCTGTCTGTCTGTCTGTCTGTCTGTCTGTGTGTGTGTGTGTGTGTGTGTGTTTGTCTGCGTGTCTGTCTGTCTGTCTGCGTGTCTGTCTGTCTGTCTGTCTGTCAGTCTATGTGTCTGTCTCTCTGTGTGTCTGCCTAAGTGTCTGTCTTTCTGTTTGTCTGTCTGTCTGTCTGTGTAGCTGTGTCTGTCTGTCAGTCTATGTGTCTGTCTCTCTGTGTGTCTGCCTAAGTGTCTGTCTCTCTGTTTGTCTGTCAGTGTGTCTGTCTCTTTGTCTTAGTGTCTGTCTGTCTGTGTAGCTGTGTCTGTCTGTCTGTCTGTCTGTCTGTCTGTGTAGCTGTGTGTGTCTGTTTGTCTGTCTGTCTCTTTGTCTTAGTGTCTGTCTGTCTGTGTAGCTGTGTCTGTCTGTCTGTCTGTCTGTCTGTCTGTCTGTCTGTGTGTGTGTGTCTGTCTGTCAGTTTCACAGAGGACTCAGAGACACTGAGGAACCATAGGACCAAAACCCAAACCCAGGATACAGAGTGTCAGTGAAGGAGGTACAGACGGTGTGGATGAGTGTCAGAGAGTCAGAGGAGACTTCATAGAAGGACAGACGTCCATCAGGACAGTCCACATACACTCCTACTCTACCAGAGGAACCACAGGGACAGTAGGTACGTGTGTCTATGTTATTGTGTCTGAAGATGTAAAAACCTCTGTAGCATCTCAATCTCCAGGACTGATTATTAAATCCAAACAAACAATCATTACTGTGTCCTTTTCTTCTGATTCCTCTGTAACTCACTGCTATATAAACATCTCCATTCCTCTCCACCTCCCAGTAACAGCGACCAGTCAGACCAGTACTACACAGAACCTGATAGTAATCAAATCTGTCCTGATGATCAGGATAAAGCTCCTCCTCCTCCACACATGTCACCATCCTGTTGTTGTCAGACAGTCTGAGGTTTCTGTTGATGGAGTTTGTGTCGAGGTGAATGTGACAGAAATCTGATGAGACACAAAGAAACAACAGTTGATCATGTGATGCTTCATTCTCTCTGTATCACTGACATGTTCATTCACTCAGAGCTTCATGAGGACACTTTGAATGAACACACACACACACTTACACTTCCTCACACCAGCTTTGATCCTCTGCTCTCCTCCATGGTCCGCCCTGCAGGAGCAAACACAGGCAGTGATTTACACACCTAAAGAGTCCAAAGTGCTGCTCAGAAACCTGATGCCATCTCCATCAAGCTCTCCATGTTTCTACTGGTTTGTCTTCAACAGCTTCACCTTCTTCATCTCCTTCAAAGTGTTCCTCTCTTCATCCTCACTGATTGGTTCCACCTCCTCTGATCTTAACTATACACTATTATATATATGTATATTTACACTATTTGGTCCTTTGCAGTTTAAATAAGTTTGGTAGTCGTACATATTTTTATTCTTTTTAGTTTTTGAATGTGGATAATATCACACACTAAATCATAATTCTCCCTTTAGAAATACATTTGTCTTATGAATTCTAATACATTACAATGATAAATAAATGAATAAACAAACCTATTGATTGACTGTATATAGTGATTATTTCAAAAACATAATAAAAAGGAAAATTAAACATAAGACATCAATACATATTCACAGGAGTATAATTTACTAACCTCTCAACACTTCTCTTTAATAAATAATAATAATCTTGATAAAATATATTTATGACTTTGTATCTAAAACTTCAACATTCACAACATTCACATAAATGTACATATATATACACTAACACATATAAATACACACCCATATATAACTGATAAATAGAGATTGATAAAATACATATACACCCATACATATATATCTACACATAAACACACACATGAAAAAAAATAAAATAAAAGAAACATAGATTTGAACATTAGCTGAACAACTTTACACAAATAATTAACACTAGAAATAATAATTATAAAATACTTTAATTTAAATATATTTTACTACTTTAACTTTTACAACTAGAATAGGCTAAAAATGAATTAAATGAATAAATTAAGACTGAGACACAAATAAATATAAAAAGTCAATAAATAAATAAATAAGTTGATCTCCAAAGGCACCAAATATGACAACACAAAATACTTTTGTTATAATGACAATTTACCAAAAACCTCTTGGGTAATAATACAATAAAATAAAAAATCAGGACAACTTTGTTTTTTGAAAATAGCCAAACACACATTATAAAAACTTATAGACTCAATAATAATAATAATAATAATAATAATAATAATAATAATAATAATAATAATAATAATATGAAATATGAAATAAGAATAATGATAAATAATCTGATCTGACTGATCTGGACATGTCATCTACCAGTGGATGTTAGTGATTGGTAGATGACCGTTGCTATGGATACTATGGACAAATACAGAATGAACTCTCCCTCAAAAGGAAACACTCTGAAAAAACTCTGCTGCTGGGAAAAGACTAAACTAAAGTGTTCTAATCATTCCCTCCTGATAAAACAAGTAAAGACTGAAGGACACGTCACAGAAAACAATAATGCTGATGCTGCTAAAATATGTTGGTGTATGTTAACATGAAACACATCAGTTTAGAAATCATTAAATCAAAACTATATGTTCAATCCCATAAGGTTTTATAGATAACGCTAATAATTCTGTAATTTGTCTCATGTTTAATTAAAAAACGAAAACATTAATGAAATAAGATTAAATACTAATTATTGAACAAACTAAAAAACTTAAATTGTAATATCAAATTAGGAAAATAAACTAAAATACATTTTGGTTGAGAAACTTTTTAATAAAAGTTCAGCCTTTGTTTCAAAGTTAGATTTGAAATGTTTCACATGAAAACATCTCCTCCATAAACCAGTAATTATTTTATTTTTAAACCTAAAATATATAAAGACTCAGAAAAAAATAGGAACCACAACAATATTTATGTTTTAGTTTGATTTTGAATATTTCATTTACAATCAAATCTAAAAAGTCACAACTTTCACATTATTACATTATTTAATAATAATAAACATAGAAACAAAACACACATCAAACAAATGTTTTTCTGATCTTAAATCAGAAATGTCCAAATCAACATATATTAAATTAAAACAGCTTTAATAGATAAACCAGAAATGAATTTC
>NW_021145156.1:0-25543 GCF_900634775.1 Gouania willdenowi
TATATATTTGTATATTATCTATCCTACTTTATTTTCTACTACTGTAATGTGTGTGTTTCTGATCCCTATTTTTAAGTATTTTACTTAATTATACAGTTATTTATTGTTTATTCTTTCTTTTGTCTTTGTTAACGTTTTTATTCTTTTATTTGTGATGTGTTCTGTGGCTGTAACAAAAGCAATTGGCCCCTGGGATTAATAAAGGAATTCTGATTTATGAAATAGAACTTTTTGGTAAAAACTCACCTCGTCGTGTTTGGAGGAGAAAGAACACCATGCCTACTGTAAAGCATGGGGGTGGTAACATCATGCTTTGGGGCTGTTTCTCTGCAAAGGGACCAGGACGACTGATCCGTGTAAAGGTAAGAATGAATGGGACTATGTATCGTGAGATTTTGAGTGAAAACCTCCTTCGATCAGCAAGGGCATTGAAGATGAAACATGGCTGGTCTTTCAGCATGACAATGATCCCAAACACATCACCCAGGCAACAAAGGAGTAGGGCATTAGAAGCATTTCAAGGTCCTGGAGTGGCCTAGCCAGTCTCCAGATCTCAACCCCATAGAAAAATCTATGGAGGGAGTTGAAAGTCTGTGTTGCCTAGCGACAGCCCCAAAACATCACTGCTCTAAAGGAGATCTGCATGGAGGAATGGACCAAAATACCAGCAACAGTGTGTGAAAACCTTGTGAAGACTTACAGAAAACGTTTGACCTCTGTCATTGTCAACAAAGGGTACATTACAAAGTATTGAGATGATCTTTTGTTATTGACCAAATACATGTTTTCCACCATAATTTGCAAATAAATTTATTAAAAATCCAACAATGTGATTTCTTTTCTCCTCATGTTGTCTCTCATAGTTGAGGTTTATCTATGATGAAAATTACAGGCCTCATCTTTTTAAGTGGGAGAACTTACACAATTGGTGGCTGAATAAATACTTTTTTGCCTCACTGTACGTATGTAAAGCTGCTGACCTCAGGATACTTGGACTTGAGGCTGTGGTGCATTTCTCTGAATCGACTGTATCGTCTGAACACTGTCCATGTTTCGTCTCCCACGTTGATCTGACAGACAGAGAAGGTCAGGGAGAACCTGCATACTCCTTCATATTAATTTCATTTCTCACACACACACTCTCACCTTGACCTCAAACTCAAAATGTTCATCCTTTCCTTGTCCTCGAAGGACGTATCGAGGAATGCTGACTCTGATTGGATCAAAGCGTCCTGGACCATCTCTCGCAGGAGGACCAAATAGTGAGAGCTGCAGACAACACAGAGATAGGGACAAAGAGAGAAGATGCAAAGAAACAAGGATGAAGAAATACAGACGCAAAGATCAACAAGGACAAAGAGAGAGGAAAAGAAAATAGATCAAGATAGAAAGACAAGTTCATAGACGAACAGACAGGGAGGAGGACAGACAGAGGTGTGAAGTAAAAACAGGGCAAAGAATAAAGAAAAGATTTGGATTTATGTTTTGAAAACTTATTTAACTTTGAAAGACATTTAGAGACTGAGGACGTCCTCTTCAGTCCACCTTTGGACAGCTTGGACACAGGCAACCAATCAGAGTGTGAGCCTCAGCGGTTGAACCAAACGTAAGGGTCCAGGTCTCTTTGCACTGCGGTAAGACATCAGATTGTCTTCTCATCTCTGGAAAGATCACGTCCACCACCAACATGTCCTCCTTCTGCTGCACGATGACACAGCGGACATCAGAGCATCTCTGCACCTTAAGGACCTGGAACTGAGGACGGGTCGGTACCACAGCAGACCTCGCTGGCACCGGGTGAAAGACTGCGTCCTCCTGCAACAGAGCTAGATGACTGTCTGTTACCAGGAGCTGGACAATGTCCTGCTGAGCGTCTTCAGGGGACAGTAGAATCTTCACACTGGTGTAGAGTAGAGGACGGACGTCCGCAAGGGACGGCTTGTCTGGACTTTGCATGTTTCCATGGACCACATAGACTAAGTCTGCTAGAACCCTTTGAAACCTGGAGGACACTCGACGGTCTCCCAGAACCATGTCTGAGACGTTGGACTTCCAGTCCAGAGACAGGACCATGAGGTCAGAGGACAGTAAGGGGTGAGCGGAGACACCCTCAGGAAGACCTTCAGGATAAAAAGCTCCGAGTAAGGCCTTGCAGACGTCCTGACTCAGCTCTTTGCTGTAAGTGAAAACCACTAAAATCACGTCCTCTGAGACGTCCAGCAGACGCAAATATTGTCCTCCCAGACCAATCTGGACCTCTTGGACCTCCTGTAGGCTGAATCGGTGAAGGTCAGTCCAGGTTTCTCCTGAAACCACGGTCACATCCTTCCCAGACAGAACCACACATGCTGCTTCAGGAACCGGTTGCTTCAGGTCAGCAATCTGAAGCCAGAATACACTGAGAGGGTTGGACGGATAGGACTTCATTCTGTTCATCATGTCTGAAGAAGACAGGGGCGGGTCCACCAAATGCTGGAGAAACATTTGAGGACGGAGGTCTCTGAGGGAGGACACAGAACCAGCAGAATGGGTCAGGAAGGTGGTCGTGTACCTGTCTATGGCTAAACCAGCCAGGTCGGTTCCTGGTTCTGAGATGGATGGAGCAGGTTCTGGATCATGTCTGAAGAATGGGAGGAGATTTAGTTCTCCATCTTTAATGTTCCTGAGAATGTCTCGTGTTTCCTGAAGTTGTTTTCCTGCGCCTCTGTAAACATCGCACAGCCGAAGAACACCCAGAGGCTTCACTTTCACCAGTCCAGGTTCTTCACATACTTTAGTTTTCTCTGGTTCTCCAGGTGTCTCAGTTTCTTGAAGTAGTTTAGATTCTTTATGTCCTTTGGTTTCTAGAGATTTTTCTGTTTCTTCAGGATCTTCTGATCTCTGGTCCATATCTCGTCCACAACTGAACCACCCTCTCCCCATCCTCAGAGAGTCAGAGAACCCGTCTAGAACCTGTGTTTGGTTCACCGTCTGTGAGCACAAGACGGTGACAATGACTACATGGACCAATGAGAGGAGCCCACTGTTTCAATTAGTCTATCAGCAGCCAATGAGAACACTGCTCCAATCATTGCGTGATTCAGGATTGTCAAACATACAAATCAGTGCCCAGTCAATCACCCCCCACCCCCCGATGGTTAAAACCAGACAACCATCGTCATGTCTGTACCCGAACATTTGTGACAATATGTGTCTTTTTCCTATCCATCATCCAAGGCTCGACTCCCACCCAAGATCCACCCAAAGGCCGCACAGACAAATCAGGCCCCTACCCCTGAGGGTCTGACCTCGCCCTCCCCAAAAGACTGAACCCCAACCAAGGTGCGGTCTTAACGATAGGTGTTCCCATTGAAGACAGCCCAGTCGTCCCAGGTTCAACCACAAAACCAGATCGGACTCCCACTGAGGGTCCCACAGAATGATCAGCCTCCAAAAGTGTGATTAGTTAATGTGTGAGGCTCACCTCACATTTCGGCCTCCGAGGACTCGCATCAACCTCATTTGTATTGTCCTGCAAAGAAGAACAAGTAAGTTTCATCACTGTTCTCTGGTTCAGACCAGTTCCACAGCTCTGTGGGTCTGAACCATGGGGTAGGGAACAGGTAATTACCTCCACACACACTGAGGACATGGACTGTTCCAGGGCGTTCACGTGGTTCATCTGACTGAGGCGGCGCTGAACCTCCTCCTCGATGTACGTGTTGATCCTGAGGGAAAAAAAGTTCTTACTTCAGAGGAGAACGTTGTGGCTTGGATTGTGGAGGACTGGAGGTGGGGCGTACCGTTCATCGGTTAGAGTTGAATGGTGGAGGACTGGGGGAGGGGCATGCCGCTCATCGGTTGGTGAAGTCAAGCACTGCATGTAAGGAACAGAAACCTGCTCCACCCTGAGCACAGGAGAGAGAAAGGAACCTGGAGAATAAGTCCAGCCTCAGTTTAGCAGCCAACTTCAGATTAGACCTCTGACCTTTGGTCCATGGGGTCAGAGGTCATGGTCTGGTTCTTTGGCTCAGCCTCCTGCCGCTGTTGAAGGTCCTGAAGAAGCCGTTCGAGCTCCGCCCTCTCCATCCTCTGTCTCTGCTCTATCTCTGACAGCACACGCCTGAGGACACACAACACGCTAACAACATGAATACTGTTAAAGAAGCAGTATTCCTGTTGTCCACTAGATGGTGATGATGAGCTGATGAACATCACTATTAGATGGTAAAAAGAATGGTTTAATAAACCAGTTCCTATGTTTTGCGTTTTAAGCTTTGCTGTTCAGAAAATATGCAAGTACAAATTAAACTATTTAATCAATGTAACTTTAACATAAGAGTATGTTAACATGTTTTTTTTCTGATTTTTAGGCAGAAAGGCCTGCACAAAAATCTGAAGTGCATGTGTTTGATATTTATGTGTTTGTCAGGACTTTGTTTTTTTAAAACATGTAACTTTTGAGTTACTGCAATGATTCTATACATCATAAAAGTGTGTTTTACTAAAGGTTAGTGAAAAACTGGGATAAAGTTCACAGCAAGTTGAAGCTGGAGAGATTTTTTTAAACTCTAAAAGTCACAGCTGTTAGGAGAGATGGGTGTGGCTGGAGGTTCAGGTTCAAATAATAACACGTACACACTGATAGGACAGAGGAGAAACCAGCCGTTTGCTCACAGAGCGGAGCTCCTCTCTCCGTGGATTCCAGCTAGTAAGAAGAATGGAGCTGAGACCAGATCTTCTGGACTTAGAGCTGTCCCAAACCATTATTTATTGATCCAACAATTAATTTATCAGGTAAGGATTATTCAACATTAGTTGATAAATGCTGTTATTCATACCATAAGGATCTCAATCCATCACTTGTTAACATTTCAACATTTAATGAACGTTTCTTTATTTAAATACAAACACTGTTTTGCAACTCATTGCACAAGGAAAATAGATTCAAAATAGTCTTCTGAGGTGTGAAAGGTTTCTGGTTTTTCTTTTAAATGAAAGCTTCAACACTGCTTTGTTATGGTAAAGAAGATGACTATTGACAATAGTAGATCAGTTTCAGCTAAATTCAGTCCAAATATTTATTTTAATATACTACAAACATCTCAGAGGTACAACTTCCAAAATAAAAAAATAGTATTGATATTATTAAATGTAATTAATAATATCAATACTAATATGATACTAATTGATTTATCTTTGAAGTGTAGCCTTTGAAATGAGCGTGTGTTTTGTTGCCATAGTGACAAAGTGCTCCGGGTGTTTATGGATAATCAACAAATTACAACATCACTGGAAGGTTGAAGAGTGAAACACTTTTAAAGACCGTGTGTTGCTCCTGATACTAGCGCTGCCCCTAATGCTGGTGCCCACGCTGTTATTGTTTGTGTGAGTCTTTCTTGGTCCTAAGAATTTAGCGGATTAGCAGCTAGATTTACGGTGCATTACCGTAAATCTACCTTACCCTGAAGCTGAATTGAGGATTAAGTCACGGCTACAGCTCAGTTGGACAAAAACAAACTCAACTGAGGCATAAATCTGCCAATTGTTTTGACTACGGAGCCTTGAGTGATGACAAGTCATGGAGCCTCCATGGACTAATTGAACTCTGTGGACTAAAACTAACCAATCATTGAGAAGAGTTAGTTAATGATCATAAATAGAACCTTATTTCTAATATCATTTATGCTTTTAACTCTGCTACACTATACAAATACCAACATATAAATAAAGCTGAGTTATGAAAATCCAGAGAGACTTTCTCCTGAATTAACTGAATATGTTTCAAAATGTTCCATGTGAAAGTGTGCTTTTAAAGGTTATCTAGTTAAATAAACCCGTCCTTGGGACCACTCAGTTTTCCAGGCCTCTAAAAATGACCCAGTCTGAAACAAGTGCCAAGATCTGGAGGAAGACTTCTGGTTACGACCAGAACATGTGACCAAGACCAAGGCTGGAGCCAGGACCTGAGGTTGAATATCTGGAGATATTAAAGGGTGAGGCGCTGTGACGTTAGGGAGGGACAACGCGCACGCACACACACACAAACACACACCGTACCGTTTCAGTTCTAGTTTCTCCAGCTCTTCTCTCTGCTGACGCTCCAACTCCAAACTGGAAACACACAGGAAATGTGTGTGTGCGTGTGTCTTTGTTGTGTGTGTGTGTGTGTGTGTGTGTGTGTGTGTGTGTGCGCTGACCTGGGGTTGTAGAGCATGACTGTGGACAGATTGTCACAGGAAGTGGAGAGATCGCACATGGACAAACTGAGAGATGACAGCAGGCCGCTCTGAGAACAAACACACAATATTACATACACAACAACTACACACATACACACAACAACACAACGAGACCTTTCTCTTCTCTCTGAGCTTCGCTGCTTCTTTGGGATGATTGAAGCGAAACATGTTTGTTCTACCCAGAAGAATCACAGCACCTACACACACACACACACACAAATGTAACAACCACAGCTGGAAAAACACAGGGTGCAGTGTGACTCACCCTGGGTGAGGGTTGCAGGTTCTCTCAGCAGGGCTCCGTTCACAGAGCACTGAGCCTGGCCCAGAGGCACTAAGGTCACCGTCCCTCCACGATTGTCAAACATGCAGTGTTCACTCTGTAGGGCCACGCCGTGGAGGACTGTGGGACCCACAGTGAGCTAACAGTTAGCTCTGAGCTACACAGGGTGGCTAACAGTTAGCTCTAAGCTACACAGTGAGTGAGCAGAGATTATTTTAGGCTTTGATGTAAACATCACTGAGAAACTATTGCAGCTAATATCAATAGCACAATTATTGATGATCAGAGCTAAAAATCAATGAATGATGATGATGAAGACTCACTGATGTCCTGCTCAGAGTTTGCATCGACTCGACCCACAAAAGTTTGACCTTCCTGAAACACACATACACATGTGTGTTATAATATGTAACCTTGATGATGCATGTGTGTAGTTGTGTGTTCGTGTGTGTGTAACCTTGAGGTGGTAGAGGATGATTCCGGTGCTCAGGAGGTCATCGTCGATGCCGATGAGATGAGGAAGTTCTGAGTCTAGAATCACTCCGATCCCTTCTTTCCTCAGAGCCAGAGTCTGTTCCTGTAAACAACAACAACAACATCAGAATCATTTATTAAGGGCCACACAACAGAGTTGATGGAATTTGTTTTCGGTACAGCACATCATGCTTACATCTCCTGTGTCAGTCACATGCCGTACATAGTTACAGACAGTTAAACAATGCAACAATACAAAGTTACTTTAGGTATTCGTTTAGTGTCCGTATGGCAGTGGGGACAAAAACTGTTAAATGTGGCTGATTTGGCTGTCAAAGCCCTGTAGCGCCCCCCAGAGGGCATGAGTGTGAAAAGGTGGTGAGCAGGGTGTGTGTGTTATTTTCAATGCTCGCTGTGTGACACGTCTGTGATACAAAGTCTCTATGGATGGGAGTGCATGGCCAGTGATTTGGGGTGATTTGTTGATTAAACGTTGGAGTTTTATGCGTAAATGACTGTCCAAGTTACTGTACCAGAATGTTATTGATGATGCTCTCAATTATGGCTGTGTAAAAACTGAAGGAGGATGTTGTGTCTGTTTTTCTGCCGACAGCTCGAAAATTTCAGTCTTATTGTTTTTTGTAGGTATTATCGGCATGCTGTTTCCATTTGAATGTGTTATTGATGTGTGTACGGAGGAATTTGAAAGTGTGTGTGATGGCTATGACTTCGGAGTTGATACAAAGGGCTGTTATAGGTGTTGGTGAATGAGAAGTTAATGAGTTCCTTAGTTTTTGATGTGTTGAGCTGAAGGTTATTGTTGTGAAACCATGTGACTGCTTGGTTGACCTGGGCATGATAATGGTTTCATTATTGTCAGTGATGAGTCCAATTATTGTTGTGTCGTCTGCGTATTTAAAGATGGATACTGAGTGTGAGAGCAGTGGTCTGCAACCTGCGGATCTTTGAATATTTTGCATTAGCTACCTGCAGCTTAAAAAAATATATAAAATAAAATAATGAATTATTTGTTACAGAGGGTATTCATGATTAATTACATTTACTTCAAATAAAATCAAGATATAACAATTTGTTAACCTAAAATAAATCACACTGTGCAATGACTCAGCACATTCCTACTTCACCAGGACCATCAACTTTCCTGCATCTGTGGCTAACCTTAAGTTCTAAATCCCTGGTAAGAAACTAAATCAACAAAAACACTATTCTGGAAGAAAATACAGATTTTATATGTGTGGGAACAGATTCATTTAATTGCCAACATGCTGCCTTAATATACATACTTGATACGTTGCAATAAATTAGAAATTAACGTGTGTTGACCGACATGATCATGTGTTATTAAATTCAAGTTACTTTTTGCAGCCCTTCAAATACATTAACTCATAAAATTATTCAATATTATTTTAACTGTATAGAATTTTATACACTGTATTGTCTTCATTGAGGTTTTTATTTCGGCTCCAGAAGGATTTTAACCCAGGCAAGATTAGGGAAAATGGCTCCTTTGAGAGTAAAGGTTGGAGACCGCTGGTATAGAGGGTGAACAACCAGGGCGATAGGACACACTGATGAGGTGGCACCGGTGCTGACGGTCAGGGGTTGGGATAGGAGGCCACTTATCCTAACCCTTTGTGTCCTTTCAGACAGGAAGTTCCTAATCCTGAGACATAAGGAGATGTCAATGTCCATGAGGTTATTACAGAGATTGACTGGGTTAATAGTGTTGAAAGCAGAGCTAAAATCAATAAACAGAACATAAGCATAGGTGTGAGAGGACTCAAGATGGTAGAGTATCCTGTGAAGAGCCAGGGTGACTGCATCCTCAGACCTATTGGCCCCATATGCAAACTTTGACCTGTCCATTAGGGGCGTGGTGATTTTTTTCAGGTGAGACAGAATTATGCGTTCAAATGATTTCATGAGGACAGATGTGAGAGCGATTGGTCAATAGTCGTTGAGACACGATATTTTATTGCTTTTTGGTACCGCAATGATAATAGATTCCTTGAAGCATGTGGGTAGCGAGCACTAGCGGAGGGAGCTGTTGACGATGTTGGTGTATATTGGGGCTAGCTGGTGTGCACAGTGTCTCAAGATGGGCTGACACCATCAGGACATGCTGCTTTCCTCTTTTTGGTCTTACTAAAAATATTTCTCACCTCCTCCTCCTGGATGTAAAATGGTGGTGATGGTGGGGGGGAAGGAGCTGAATAGGATAGAGTGGGCAGCTGCTCGAACCTCCCGTAGAATGTATTTAATTGATCTGGGAGGTTTTGGTTGGTGTCAGGTGAGGGAACAGTACTGCTTTTGCTTATTTTCAGTTTTCTCCAGATAGTCCTGATGTGATTTGTGGCTATCTGCTGTTCTAGACTTTGTGCATCCCTAAATTTTGCTTTCCTAATAGTGGCCCTTAGTTCATATGTAGCCACCCTGTGGTGCCGCATGTCACCCTCAGTAAATGCCAGGCATTTTTTCCTGCGTAGGGTTTTAATATCTTTTGTGAACCACAGCTTATTGTTGCCGTAGATTTTCAGTTTTGGTGGGGATGTACGTTTTGACGCAGAAGTTGATGCATGACGTCACAGTATCCGTCAGCTCATCCAGAGTAAACACCTAACCATGGTGATTTTGCTGGGTACTACTCCAGTACATACAGAGTGAATCCTGAGGTTAGAGAGTCTAATCATTGATTTGGATCAATCATCCTGAAAACAACGTGCGAGAGTTGTTGACATTTTTGGCAATAATGTCAAAAGTATTGCTGCCTTGCTTTGAACAAGCATCATTGGATTTTCACAGACTTATTTTGTACAGTTCTAGATGAATTTGGAGTTTTGTTGATCTCCATTTACACTCAGCTCTTCTACAGCCAGATTTCAAATTCTGCATTATCTCAGTCCTCCTTCTAGGTGTTTTCTGTGTGTTTGGTTTTCTCTTAGTTTTGATTGGAGCCACCACATCTATGACATTACAGACTTTTGTATTAGAAGAGAATGCCCTTTGTGCTTCTTATTTGGTGGCACATCGTGTTGCAAAGTTAAAGAAACCCCATACTATTGCTCAGGACTTAATTTTACCCGCCACAATAGACATGGTAAAAGAAGTGATGGATCAGTCCACTGCAGATAAACTCAAAACTATACCTCTGTCTAATGACACCATAAGTAGGCGAATTGAAGACATGTCGCATGACATCAAACAACAGACGACAGCCCGACTTCACACAAGCGGTCATTTTGCTATACAAATGGACAAATCTACAGACGTATCAAGCAAGCCAGTTTTGATTGTTTACGTGAGACGTGTGGGACAGAGACTTTCAAGAGCAGTTTCTATGCACAACAGAGCTACCAACCACTACAACCGCTGAGGAAATATTTAACTCTGTGGACCTGTACTTGAGCTCGGTGGGCCTAAGCTGGGACATGTGTGTTGGTGGGTTAACCCTAACCCATGACAGGGAAAAACTTGAGGGTCGTGAGGAGAATACTGGAGAAGGCTCCCAGTGCAACCTGGAACCATTGCTTTTTACATTGAGAGGCCTTGGCATCAATGGATATACTCCACAAAACATTAAAACATGTTATACAAGCAGTAAGCTACATCAGGTGGAGTGCAAAAAATAGCCGATGTTTTCAGAAACTGTGCTTAGATCTTGGAAGTGAACATTTGCAGGTGTTGTATCATGCTGAGGTGCGCTGGCTTTCCAGGGGAAAAGTTTTGTCCCGTTTCTATGAACTAGGATTAGGGTTATCCCCCTAGCTCTGATAGTTTTGTTAGCACAGGCTGGTAGCGAGATAGCTTTATCCACAGTCGTATCATTATCATATCCACAGTGTCCATTAACCTCAATGTTTACTTGTATTCCTCACACTGTAGTCTCCAATTCAGTAATCTTTTGGAGAATGCTGCTGTATTCTGTTGTGGAAACAGCCATTCCTCTGCTAGTTAGCTTGCTACTTGTAGCTAGTTAGCTTGCTACTTGTAGCTAGTTAGCTTGCTACTTGTAGCTAGTTAGCTTGCTACTTGTAGCTAGTTAGCTTGCTACTTGTAGCTAGTTAGCTTGCTACTTGTAGCTAGTTAGCTTGCTACTTAGCTTTCCAGTTGAGCCAGCGAATAAAAAAGGAGTAGATGATTACCTCAGAGCCAGAAGGTAAATGATAGTGTTTGCCGTTGAAGTATTGTGTGTTTTCTCAGAAGAAAAACTTCATGTTTAGTAAATAATTTCCTCTGTGTGTTCCAGTTTGCTCTTCTGGCAGCTCAGCTGCCAGAAGTTGATGGTGAACAACCAAATAAATGAATAAACCAATAGCGGTGAAAATATGAGCCTGATGGAAGTAATAAAAGGTAATAAACACCACAGGTAAACAACAACAGGAAGATGTACTGTGTTCTACCTTCAGGATGTTTTGGGTCTCGTTCCATTTGTTGGTCCATTCTTTGGTCAGTTCCAGAACCTGTACCAAGTCAAGAGAAGTAGTGGGAAGTCACGGTCTAGCAGTAAACCAGTAGAATAAAAGCATGGATCAATAAAAGTATCAAAACAACCAATGGTTCCTCTGGTTTCCTCGGAGTGAAGCTAGCAGTGTTTTCTTGTTCTCTAACCCTGACCACCTGCTGCTCTACATTTATCAAAGAGCTAATATCATCCTATCAATGCTACTAATTTACAAACTGAATACATTGATCACCATCAGACATTTTTCATTCAAACAACGATGTAGTCATGCACCTGAAATGTAACCTAATAATTCAGCTTGTGACCACACCGTAGGGGGGGCTAGTGTGCCACTCTGTTCAGTTCCAGAGAAAGACCCTCCCCCAGCAAAAAGCCCAGCAGGGGCTAACTCTGAACAACTATTAATACTTGTTGGGATAAGATGGACTAAAGACTTGCATCTAACAACTAACAGCAGTACCATGTGACCAAAATTCCACAACATCCGAAGCTTCAACACTCAGAAGAATCTTTTCTGAGGACCTGATAGAGGACTGACCCGAGCCTCATTCTGGTGCAGCTTTTCCTCCATACTGAGAGCGGTGGGCGAGTCTAACAGAGCGACCTGAGAATAGAGAGAGAGAGAACACACACATTAGTGTGTGTGTGTGTGTGTGCGCGCGCACGCACGTGTGTACCTGGTTCCCCTGCACCAGCAGAGCTTTGAGTCGAGCAATCTCTGCTCTCAGTTCTCTGATCAGCCTGACGTTGGCATCCTCGTTGATGGTGGGTTTGTTGATGATGTTCTTGGCTCTGTTGGCGTATCGCAGCGTGCTCAGCGTCTCGCCGTAGTTCACGTCGGCCGGAGAAACGGCTGTAACAAAGGCTCTTTGAACTCATCGCCCACGGTGCGTTCAGAGAATCGTTAGGAGCGGCTGAACTCACTGGCAATCATGATAGTTTTCGAGTTTCCTCCCAAACTGTCCCTCAGCAGCCACGTCAGCACCGAGTCCCTATACGGCACAAAGCCACGCCTCCTCTGAGTGCCGTCGTCGCCATCTGACAAGTCCGCTACACACGTTACACACACGTGTCACAGCTTCGCGCACACACACACACGCACACACGCACACACCTAATGCAGAGATGACGTTCCCCAGCGTCACCAGGGATTTGTTGATGTTCCCTCCCTCCTTCAGACGCAGGCCAGTTGCTCCTGTGGCGTCAGCACGTTCACTTCCTGCCAAATCCACCAGGTGGATCTTACTGAGCGTCTCAATGGGCATCTCAGCATCAAACTTAGCCTGAAGACAACACACACACACACACACACTCAGTGAGAGTAACCGGCAGAAGCAGAACAGACCAGCAGGGGAGGCAAACACCACTGATGAGTAAAGCAGATGTATCTGTAAAGAACATTTCATACACAAGGTAACACAAGGTGCTTTACACAAATTAAAAGTTCAACATCAAACAGTTTAAAAATCAATAAAAACATGAAAACTAGCAGTAAAAACATTACATGATCAATAAAATTTTGATAAATCTCCCTCTCAGTCAAAAGCAGTAGACCCTTGGATTTAAAAATGTTCTAATATGATGCTGACTTCAGTTCTGCTGCATCATAACAACTAAACTGTTTGCTTTGGCCCCAGACGGTAGGTGTTTTCCTCTACCAGGGGTAACCTCGGTCAATGGGTGGAATTACGAATATTTTATTCAATCTATGCACTACTTCCTGTCCCACACGGGCTTATTTTTGTTAAATTGTTACAGCACAACTCCAGCGTCTGGCAGTATCTGCTGCTGAGGGACTCAGCAGTTACACAGCTGTGCTGGAGTTAAGGGTGTGGTGGAAATAAGGGGCTGCTCTGCTGCAGCACAGCAACCCTAACCCTAACCGCTGATCAGAGACTGCCATCTCCAGCCTCAGACACCTAAAACAGAAAAGAGAGAGAAGCACGAGGAGAAGGCAATGACTGCATTAAAAACACAATACAGGAATACAGTGGAATGAGAATGATATATGGGGTGGACATCAGTGTAAATGGTGTGAAGCAGTGTGAGCAGTATGATGGGTTAAGCAACAAGGGACAAAAGTGGGGGGTTGTTTACAACCCGTCACAAATGTGTCTGACTGGACATCATCTCATTACAGCCCATTAGAGCTGTGTGTGTAGATGGTGGATCATGTTTGAATATAATGTTGGTGTTCTACTAAATAATCTTAGTTCTTAGTTCCTATTTTTAGGTTTAGAGCTTTGTTCCTGGTGGTTAAGTTAATGCTATTATACGGTATATGCTTTAGTAAATAAGTAGGTTTTGAGTTTACTTTTAAAGGTGTAGAGAGTAGCAGCCTCCTGTAGTAAGACTGGGATCTGGTTCCAAAGGGGAGGAGCCTGGTAGCTGAATGCTCCGCCTCCTGTTCTACTTCTAGATACTTTAGGAACTTCCAGAAGACCATCAGACTGAGAGCAGAGTGATCTACCTGGATGATAGGACACTAACAGGTCTCTATAGATATACAGGAGCTAGATCATGTAGAGCTTTGTATGCTAACAGGAGGATTTTAAACTCTATTATAGATTTTACAGGAAGCCAATGAAGAGAAGCCAATACTGTAGAAATATGTTCTCTCCTGTTAGTACCTGTTAGTATTCTAGCTGCAGCATTCTGAATTAACTGGAGACTTTTTAGTGACTTACTAGGACATCCTGACAGTATAGAGTTATAATAATCTAATCTAGATGTAACACATGCATGGATTAGTTTTTCAGCATCACTCTGGGTCAAGATATTCCTGATTTTATAGATATTATGGAGGTAGAAGAAGGCTGTCCTTGTGATTTGTTTAATATGAGAATTAAAGGATAAGTCAGTATCAAAGATAATGTCTATGTTTATTACTGTGGTGCTGGGTGACAGAGTAATGTCATCTAGAGACACTATTTACTCTGATAATTTATCTCTGAGGTGTTTTGGACCAAATAAAATCACTTTGGTTTTATCCTGGTTAAGAAGGAGAAAGTTACGACTCATCCAGGATGTGATGTCATTAAGACAAGCCTGGAGTTTTAATAACTGATGAGTTTCATCTGATTTCATTGAGAGATAAAGCTGTGTATCATCTGCATAGCAATAGAAATGTATATTATGTTCTCTGATAATGTTACCTAGTGGAAGCATATATAATGTAAAGAGTATTGGTCCTAAAACTGAACCTTGTGGAACTCCATGATTAACTCTGGCGTGCGCTGAGGGTGATAGTGAAGGGCACCTGATCACTATAGCTTCACTCACACTACACCTGCAACTACTTCAATTAGGTTAGTTTAGTGAAAGCTAGGCAGGCAGGTACATGTGTGATGGACTGGTGCACATTAATCTAGAATTAATTCACCGCTCACATACACGCACCCACCCACACAATGTTAACAATGAGCCGATAAGCTCACTAAGTGATCGTTAAACACTACATTAGCTTTGATATTACATTAATATTAGTAACGTAATATATTCACAGGTGAAATGCTAAATGCTAACAGGTACATTATTCTATTCATATTATTGGTGTGTTTCTATTTTTATTGTTTTGGACTCTTGATTGGTTCATGTTCATAACAATAAAGGATCCTTAAAAACCTCCCAGCATGCACCTCTGCTCTGGCTGCAGCCCAGACCACCTGTACAGGTTACCATAGCGACAACATCTTCATTACGGTGAGAATCTCACACATTATAAGCACATATTTACACTTACATTAATGTACCTAAAGACTAGCTCCACAAAAGCAGAACAACATTTATTGACCCAGAAATTAAACTGATCTTAACTTTATAGGCTCAGTTTCCTCCTTTGTTTTCAAATCCCTTTGATGATGAAACCATCATGAACAGAGCGTCAAAGAGTCTTCATTTTCAAATAAATGCACCGCTATTTGGTCTCATTTAATCTCTCTCTTTCTCCCACTCGGACTTTGGTTCTCTTTCTTTTCCTTGTGACAATTTTGTCAAAACAAGGCAGCATTTTTAATGTTTCCGTCAAGCGTGAATAAAATTACTGCAAATTACCAACACTGACTGTAAAGAGCAACTTCTTAGCTTTCATAAACTGGTATAATTTCTCGGATAAAGCAAATATGAGCGGAGTTACGGCCATTTAAGGTGTTGTGTTCAGGGGCCCTGGGACACCCATTCCGTTCATAAAATTCAGCCATGAAATCAGGACGTGTCCGGGTAAATCTGGATGTATACTGTAATTTCCGGGCTATAATGCACACTGTTTTATTGGCCGCATTACAATAATTTAGCAATTTTCTTAGAAAATCCACACAAAAGCCACAGCCTAACATAGGCCGCACTCTATTGGCTGATGAGGGTAGGAACGGGCAGGTAGGTGGGCTGCTGTACTCAAGTTAGGTTTGATGGAAGTGTTGGTGTTTCAACTGATAAGTGTCCTTTACTACATGAATCTCACACACACACACACACACACACACACACACACACACACACACACACACACACACACACACACACACACACACACACACACACACACACACACACACACACACACACACACACACACCCCACACACACACACACACACACACACACACACACACACACACACACACACACACACACACACACACACACACGTACGTAGCGGCTTATAGTCCGGAAATGACGGTACTTACCCTACGCAACAGAAGATAAGGAAATTAACAGCATGTACTGTCAACAATAAACCCAGAGTCGCTTAATGAGGACGTAATGAAATACGTGTGTCGTAAATGAACATGATGACGTGTTTGTCTGTGGGAATTGAGTTGAGCTGGTGATCGCATAAACCGTGCCAGAGGAGGGACGGGGAGGGGGGATTCCTACTGTAAGATTGGAACAGCCCGAGCTGACAGTATGAGTGCACCCTTAGTAAAACAGAAAGTGACCCCAGCTCCTACCTGAGTGAACTTGATGGTGAAGATGGCGTGGGAGCGGCTGCTGACGTCATTCATGCCGGTGCTGGCCGTGGTTCGGTGGATGTTTCCCGCTTCCATCAGTTCCTCCACATCCCCAAAGTTCTGCACCAAGTGTTTGGACAGGCCTGGGGGCGGGGCAAGAACAGTGGGCGAAGGAAGGTTGTTAAACCCTGTAACCGATCCACGCCCCATCCTAGAGTCAGGTGACCTCACCCTCCACGTAGGGGCCGTCCTTTGGGTGTTCTCGGATCCTCAGGTTATCCGTCTGAGAGCTTTTCCTCCTCAGCAGGTCTCGTACGCGCTCAGTGTAGATCTCCAGGTAGCTGAGAACAGAAAGTCATTGAGCCTGACAGGAAGTGACACAGCCACCCAAAGGAAGTGACTCGTCCAGTCTTCCTGTGCCCACTTACCTGACCTCAGTCCGAAACGATGCCTCGTCCAATCGAGTGGCCTCAGAGACACGCGAGAACAACGCCTCACAGATCCTCGGGATCAAACCAACATCTCCCTGAAATGGACCAGTAGAACAAGGAGAACAATTAGAACCAGTAAAACCATTAGAACTAGTAGAAGGGCCCTATAAAATCTGTTTTATTTTTTCCAATTCCATTTTATTTTTTCCCACATTCCATGTTTTCCACTTAAATTTTTTTAATTCCATTTTTTTTTGAAGAAATATTTATAATTTAAAAAATATATATATATTAGTCTTTAACTCCTGTGAGGAAACAAAATAAATTTAAAAAAAACCTCATAATTAAACAAAAATGTATGTCAAAAATAAAGTAATACAAAATTAAAAGGTAGATATAAGGGTCCTTTCACACATACTGTACCTCTTTGCTCCGCACCATGCTTCGCTTCCTCAAATACTCTGGTCTTTTTGTGATGTGAAAGGTCACTGAAACTCTGGTGCGGAGCAAACAAGTGAACTCTGGTCCTCTGAAAAATGTAGGTCTCGGTTCGGCTCAAGTGAAGCATGGTGTGGTCTTTAACCATGTGAGAAAGAAACCAGGACCAAACATAAGACTTTACATTGAAGCACAATTGCAATGGAGCAACTCCATCAGTGACAGAGCAGCAGCTGCGTGCCTGCCGTCACGGAAACAAACACGAGCACACAATCACAAGCCAGTGCTCCAGCAGCAACACACACAAATGTCCGTCCGTCCATCCATCCATCCATCCATCCATCCATCCTTCGTCCTGTTGCTTGTCAGCACACAAAGAAACATCACAGTTCTTCACTCCATTCCGTAATTCTCCCACATCATTCATTTATTTCACTCATCTCTGTTTTAACAAACTGTTCACATGATCAGCGATGACTCTGTTTTATCTGCATATATATTGTCATATCTTCACATATTACACACCCTACACAAAAAAACGACGGAGTTTTACAGGCACAGCGAAGTTAAACGGGCACTGGTGGCTCTGTATTTAGGAGTCAGTGATCATTTGCTTTGTTTTTAAATAAGCGGCCCCCCGGAAACATTTCTCCATAAAAAAAACTTTCCTTGCCCCACGGTGACGGCGTTTCATGCTGATTCTGTCCATTTCCATGTTTAACCGCAATTCCGTTAACGTGGATTTTATAGGGTCCTACACTAGAACCAGCAAAACCACTAGAACCAGTAAAAGAATTAGAAGCATTAAAACCAGTAGAACATTAGAACCAGTGAAACTGTTAGGGTTTTGTTTTTTGATGTTACTGAATCGTTAAACTTTGTAGCTACAGAAACTTGAAAAGTATTTGACTACTTTATTTTTAAAACTACTATTAAGTGACAAAGAAACGTCCAAAGTTTGCCTCTGTGTATTTACTATTAGATTCACTTGATTGAACGTAGGAAAGCTGCATTTTCTTCAACATAAACAGTTTTTATTGGCTCCCCTTGTAACTAAAAGCACTGATTGCTAATCAAGAATCGGTTTGAATCAAATCCTGAGTTGTTGGAAGATTCACACCCCTAATACTAATGCTTCAAAATATTTATTTAGCACTGACATTATTACAATGCACAAAATAAAATAAAATGTTGAACTTGAGTACACTGATGCATAGGTTAAATAATAATGTCACTTTAAATGTGTTCCCCAATGAAAACAAAGTGTGGTAATCATCTCATTAGAACACGGTTACATTCCTATTGAGGATGATGAGCTCAAACATTACAAACCTTCACCATCACAACAAGAACCTGAAAGCCTAACGGACTGTTGGTTCTCATGTTGTGTTCACGAACACTTGGATGTATGGGACTTACTGGACTTCCCATCATGGTGTAGGACTTCCCAGAGCCCGTCTGTCCATATGCAAACACACACGCGTTGTAGCCTTCGAATGCAGCCTTCAGCACATCTGAGCCCAGGTCACCAAAAATCTGCAGGAGGAGTGAGGGTTACTACCAAGAGTTACAGTTACTAAAAAGGGAGGCGGAGCTTCAATGGTGTAGGACGCTCCTGCCAATTACATTAAAAATTGTAATTAGTTTGCGCTAATTGGTCACATATTCAGTATAATTCTGCTTCTTCAGACCTTTTCTTTGGAGGTTCAGCTCTGAACTGACTAAAATGTCTGGAAGGAACCCTAAAATCCACAATACTATTCAGACACAGCTGCGGCCTGGTCAACGAACTCCGCCCATGTCCTCGAGTGATCCGTTGGTCCCTGCAGGTCACCTCAACGTGTTCGTTTCCTGACACTGCGGCAGTCAAGCGTGAGTTGCTGGCCTCGCTGAGGAAAGATATTGTTGATATATTTAAAAAAGAACTTCAGGATACTCTTGGAGATGCTTTGTCAACTATCAAACTCGACCTGCAGGGGGTCAAGACACAGCTGGCGAAAGACAAAGCTGCTACCCATCTTTACTCCAGAGATGTAGACTTAGTGGAGGGCTGGTACTACTTAATTTTCTGGCCTATTATTGGGCTTATCATATCCATAAACTTTGCTACTGATTCAAATTTTCTGGTCTTTCCTGGTGTAATTTAGAACTATCTCCTGTAGGAGTTGTTCTATACCCACTTTCATTTATTTGTCATTTCCTAATAAACCCTCTCTAAACACTGATAACCAAGTGGTTCTTAATACATTAAAGATCTGGTATCAATTTAGGCACTTTAAATTTGTAGCTACACATTCCTCTGACCCACTAAAAAACAATCACTTTTTCCTCCTTTGTTTTCAGATCTGACATTTACAGTGTGGCATGACAAAGGTATTACACAGTTAAAGCATTTGTTTGTTGATGGGATTTTGATAGTTTTGTCAATCTGTCATCTCGCTACTCCCTTCCCAATATTCATCCGTTTTGCTATTTTCAAGGCCGGAATTATGTTTCTAAATGTTTTCATAATTTTCCCTCTTTACTTCCAGATCACCAGTGGGAAACCATGCTTTCATTTGTTACTAATCAAAGAGTAATTATTTCAAAGTTGTACAGTATTATTTTGGATTTTAACAACCATTCTACTGCCAAACTTAAATATACCCTAACCCTAACCCAGGCCATAGAGAGGATATGATCTTCCACCTCTTGTTCATAGGGGTGATGGGGAGTGTTCATTGTTTGACAAAGAAGTCTGTAATCCAATTTGATTGATTTTTCAAATGTTTGTGATTGTCCGTGTGCATTCATGTTCAAAAAATTGTATTTTGTGATTGAAAGTTGGTGTTTTTCAATAAAAAATGTTTTTGAAAATTTTTTTTACAGTTACTACCAACAGTTACCGTTACTGCAAAGAGTTAAGAGTTAGGGAGTTTCTGCCAAGAGTTAGGGGGTTACTACTAGGAATGTGCGATATTTTATCGTTTATGATTTATCGTCAAAAACATTCTCACCGGTAAGAATATGTCATCCCACGATATAAACAATAAATTCCCCTGTCGGAAATTAGCGAGGGCCACTGACCATTTATCCCACAATTTAGCCAAGAACGCCCCCAAAAAACCGTGTCCCACGGGACAAAACTGCCCGTTTGTTGTCAACAACTTATTATTCTCTGGAGCGGAACGTTGTTTATGGAGCTCCATGGTGTGCACCGCTCCCACACACACCGCCGTCTGTGTGTGTCAGGTGCTAGTCTCAGCTACCTGAAGCTAACGTGCAGTGATACATCATGGACCACTACTTGGTTAAAACCAGATAAACATCAACAAATTGAACCAATCCTAGTTCCTCCATCAGATCCACCTAAAGTTCTACAAACACAGGGACAGAGATGAACCTGTAGCAACGATTATGAACAGGAAACTCAACTAAAGCTAACTATGCTAAGCTAACACACCGACACACAGACTGGGCTAAGAGCTAATGCTAACCACTCCATATAAGGAATAGAACACGTCTAACTGTGATAAAACCACAGAACCATTGATTTGTTTATGGTCTGATTTAACACTTGTATGGAAGAATAGAAGCTAAACATGTCACACATTGTGTGAAATAAATGTTATCATAAATATTAAAATCACTATTAATCCGTCCCAACTTGTGAAACGTGAAATATTTTTTAATGATATTTCACGTGTTCACAGACAAAGCTTGTCCCGTTAGACTAATGTAACTATTGTGATTTATTCATCATAACTTTATGTAACTCATTATCAGATATAAAATATTCATCAGCAGTAAAAAAAAAACACTAATGAAGTTATTTGTTTTTTAGAAAATAATAAGAAGAGAGCAGGGAGGAGCGATTCAAAGTAGAACAATGGAAGGGTGGGGAAGAGTTGATTACTGTAAAGTGAGATATGAAGTTGTAGATGTGAGGCTTAACTATAATGCTGGTGGCTGTGGACAGAGGGAAGAAGTGAGTGGTAATACCTGAAACAGGTATTTGGGATCAACGTGTCTAAAGTTAAGCCCAGTACCAGTTTTATCCCACAGTCCAAGGCATGCTAGTGCATCGTAGACCGATGTATGTGCAAGAAACTGCCACTGTAAACCCAAGTGCTGCCCCGGACTCAAGGACGCAGCCAGAATAGCAGAAAGAGCGGGGGCCAGCGAGCCCAGGCAACCCCCCCCAGCCGAGCAGCCCCCCAGACACCAAGCCGAGAGGCAGCCACCGCCCCCCACATACACACCCGAGAAAGCACCTAGAAGCCTAGGAGCCAGCGCACTTCGCCACCGCCCCAACTAACCCTAACCCGGGCGAACCTAAGCACCCCCAGCCAGGTCCCGCCAACCCACACCAAGTGCCACCAGCGGAGCCCCCCCTTCCCACAGAGGCCACCCCCGATGCCAGCACAGCCCGGAGGACATGCTAGCGACATCCATGGCGACGGTGCGCTCAAGGGAACAAAGCTGAAGCGCCCAGACAGGCAGGCGGAGCGACCCACAGCAGCACCCCGCCACCCAGCGACCCAGGATGTAGGCGACCCCGAGCAGTAGCCACCCCCACCCCAGACCCCCCCGGCCAGGAGCCACAAACCCCACCACCCCAGGCCCCCCGACGGGCTCACCCCCAAGCTAACCCACCCGACGGAGCCCCGCTCACCCCCCAGGCGAAACCCACAGCCCCTCCACCAGTACCCCGGGCCGACAGGAGCCCCCCAACGCCCAACCCAAGAGGAGACCAGGCGCCAGAGCAAAGGAAAAGGAGGAGGGGAGAACAGGACAGGGGGACAGAGAGCAAGGGGAAAGAACGGCAGAAAAACACGCAGGCCCCCAGCCCCACGGGCCTCCTAGGCGTGTACGGAGGGGGCAGGAGAGCAAAATCAAACAGCCCAGCGTCCGGAGGACATCCAGTAGGAACGCACACCCGCGAAGAGGCACCCAGAGACCCAGGCAACCCCATAAGCCCAGGGAGATCCAGGTCTACAGTTTGATTAGTGTGTTAGTAAAGAATGGTGCTGGCAGTTCACGATATATCTCTCAATATTTGGCCCTTGCCTTGAGATGATGTCTTGTTGCATACAATCGAACCAGAATGGCAATATTCAATATATATATGAATGTTTTCTCTGTGATGTAATTGGGGTTCCCCCTAACTATTATAGCATAGCGTACATTTTAGTTTCTTTTTTCAGAGGCAAACCCCATAGTAAATCTTAAAAACCATTAATTTAATAAACCATTATTTTACAATGTTTCAGGTAAGTCAGTTAAAGCCATATGCCAAATGTCACACATGGACCTTTATTAACATAAGTATAGAGAACAATATCATTGTTTATAAAACAAATTATGTGCATTTCTGCACATTTTAAAAACAACTTCAGCTGACCAAAGTGCTGTATAGTTTTTAATTATTACAATTACCTATTAATTATTTCTTAATTATTACTGACAATTGTGAATTAATCAGATACTATTATCCAAAGTATTATAATATAACAGTTACCACTACTAACACACAGACATACTATCAGTATTTGGTCCGTGCTCGTAAATAGGTTTATTTATAATCACTCCCCACAACAAACAGTGTCTGTTCATGTAAATAAACAGGACTACTGAATAACAAGTGTCTGGAAGTCCACTTGAGATATTTATTCAATATTCAAGAAAAAATTGTTTCAAAACCATAAATGTAGCATTATTATCTGTGTACCCTTGGTTCTTTGGTTATTCCTTTTTAAAACCAAATCAAAACAAATAGTTTTATATAGTTATATAACAGTGTGGCATATTATTAATAATAACATGCCTGTGACACTTTTCCATCTGGTTACAGTTTTTTTTTTTTTTTTTACAGTGAAATCAACTGTTTTTAAAGCCATATTTTTGTATGATTAAAAACATATTGCACCGTAGTAATTTAAATAAAACTACTAGATACGTTTTATCAGTCACACAATTTAAAGTCTAACACTTTGTTAAATGTTACAGAATAGTTTTTATACTGTTTATTTAATGTCCGACACCTGAAAGACCTTAGAAATAAAATGGTCAAATCGTATTTCAGTGGTTTTTTGGGAGTTGATAAACATGTAAATGATTGTGTGAGATGTGAATATGACATCACATCATATCGATCACAGGCTTGTGAATCAAATCGAAATCATATCGCGACAGACTTTGTGATATCGGCAAACATCGTATCGCGATGAAGCTGGTGATTTTCACCCCTAATCAGCAACATACACAACCCTGATAGCACAGAACAATGATTGCTATCAAATAATAATCAAAATCCTAAATGTTGAAATGTTGCACTATACTATTAGAACAATCAAACTTGAAGCACTTTTTATACTCATTAAAGGTTTTTCCTTCAGTCTAAATTCCTGCTTGCCTTGTTCTTCACCTTGAACCAAAGCGTCTGATAAATTAAACGGTATAATTATTGATTTACACTAATAAGAAGTGAACGAGCATCATAATACAGCACACAGAATAAATACAGGAAGTTAGAGGAAATCCAGTTTGTTTACATGTTTGTTTACATATGTTTATTTAAATATATATTTGTTTATATGCTCGTTTGTTTACAGCTGTTTGGTACCTTGTCCTGAGAAGCAAAGGTGGGGCTCTGAGAGTCGTAGGAATCGTAAGAGAAGTCGTAGTTGAATGTTTTGGTTTTCTCTCTGTCATCAGAAACCTGAGAGAGGGGGGGAGAGGGAGTGAGTGCAGCGGAGGGGAGAGGGGTTAGGGTTAGGGGGAGGAGTCAATGTGACCTTGGGGTTAATGATGGAGGTTGTGTTTCCATCCATGGTGATGATGTTCCTCACTGACAAATCCTTCTCTCTGAAACACACACACACACATCTATATCAGCTGCTTGTCAGTCAGTGAGTCAATGGACTCATTTACCGTCTCATTCTTATTTTTTTTAAAGTTGAGCAGGATTCTAAATTATATGAAATTTTAGTGGAGTTGTTAATAATCATAAAACACCTACAAAGATAATTAACAAATAAACAAAAAACAACAAATAAACACAAGTACAAACGTCAAAGAAACGCATTCCCTTCACATTAACATGTCAGACAGTTTTTAATTATCTTAGAGTATAATTACACACATTTACACACGTGTGTGTGTGTGTGTGTGTGTGTGTGTGTGTGTGTGTGTGTGTGTGTGTGTGTGTGTGCGTGTGTGTGTGTGTGTGTGTGTGTGTGTGTGTTTTAAACTCACCGTTTGTTTATCGGTCGAACTCTAACAGCCACTCGGACCGAAGCCATGCTGGAACCGACCCCGGAACCGAACTATAACTCGAACTAACCCTAACCGACCCCACAGGACTAATGAGCCCTCACTGAGCACCGGGACGTCCTGGTCCTGGTCCTGGTCCTGGTCTGCTAAGGTTAGCTATGAGGCTAATAGCTAACTGCTGACTCTCGGAGCTACGGAGGCTTGTAGGGACAAATTAATATTGACAGCGACCCCCGAGCGCGCATGCGCACGTCTGCTGACTGCCATAAATTCTTCTTTTTCATTGTGTTTTTTTAGTGTTGCAGGTGAATATTCCGCCACCTACTGTTTCGGGGTGAACCTAATCTAAGAGAAGCCATCTTTAACTTCAGCTCCTTCATGTTTAACTTCTTCTTTCACAATGATTCTTTGATCTTTTCAGTCCTTCTGTTTGTCAGTTGATCACATATGATATAAATAGAATCTGTCCAAAGAAATGTTCCAACGGTAACTTCTTCTCCCTGAGATAATGTCTTTGGAGAAAATCCTCAAATATTAAGCAAACAAAACACGATTTTTTTAATTTTTTTTATAATCTAAAAAAAAAAAAAAAAAAAAAAAAAACACAGTTTGTATGGGTTTGTGTTTTTCGTCTTTTGGTTTTTAATCAGTAATACTAAGACTTGATTCTATAACGTTAAAGCTGAATAATCAACGAGATTATGATCAATAATCAATAATGACCTCACTAATTAGACAGACTGATTAATAATGCTAACGGGAGGTAAAGCAATGACGTGTGTGTGTGCGTGTGTGTGTGTGTGTGTGTGTGTGTGTGTGTGTGTGTGTGTGTGTGTGTGTGTGTGTGTGTGTGTGTGTGTGTGTGTGTGTGTGTGTGTGTGTGAGAGAACCAGAGTATGATTCTCATTGTGTTCTTCATTAAACAAATGCTCCTCATAAACTGTCTCTTTCTCTCTTTTTGCTGATGATATTTTATTAATCTTATTACCACTGTCCCTCCTCTGCTACAT